>NC_037596.1:28915229-29060316 GCF_003073045.1 Pomacea canaliculata
CCACCGGTGAAAAAGGGGAAAAAAAAAAAAAAAAATTTTTTTAAAAAAAAAAAAATCCCGCAAAAATAAGCAAAAATGGGGGGTTTTTTTTTTTTTTTTTGATTTTTTTTGGGGGGGCAAATGAAACAATTTTTTCAACTTAATTTGGCAAGTTTAAAATATAAATCTGTTTTTTTTTTTTTGTTCCCCCCGATTAAAATGTTTTGTTCCCCCTTTTTGAAAAGTAAACAGTCCCCCTCTAACCCAAAAAACAAAGAAAGTTGAGAAACGAGGAAAAGAAAAACTGAAAAGCTTTTAGTAAAACTACTAAAAACTACTAAAAACATTTTTAAAGCGAACTTATCTAAATGTTTACATTTGTATAAAGAAACCGTCACCGATATTTCAGGTCTTTATCATATGTCTATAGTGAGTTATAAGCTTTAGAAATAAACAAGCTTACTAAGACAAGAAACTGTAAAAGGCAAGGGAAAACAAAACAAAACAAAAAAAAAACTTCGTAACTGCTAAACCACCCTTTATGTTTTTAAAATCTCTCAGTGATATGTTTAAATCTATAAAAAAAATGTTTAACTAAATTTTAGGCCTGTATCACATGTTAATATAAGTTATAGGGATTTTAAGTAAACAAACTGTAGCCAAAAACAAGGAACGGGAAAAGAAAGAACAGAACGTTAAAATTTAGTAACTTTGTTTTATCTCAGCCGTCCATGTAATTTACCTATGAATAAAACATTAAATCATCTTTCAATGTGTTACTTTATCTAATTTTAACATAAATAATGCATTTCATTTTTTTTTTTGTGTACCCAAATGTGAACTAGGCTTTAGAACAGTATACAGCAATAAAAAAATGGCGTTTGAGAAAATTGAGCTACACAGTTATAGGTTTAGTTTGTTATATAGAAGTTCAGTGTCCACTAGCTTCATGGTGTTTTCCATCCTTGATCTTTTTGCTATCTAACATTTAGTAATGCTGTTTCAGGAAATATTGCTTCCACGTTTTGTGAGCAGTAATGAGCAGTGAGCTGATGTAGCAGCATTAGTAACAAACACTCTCATCTTTCTTAGCCTTCAGTTGCAAAGTGATGGGATGAACATGCAATATTATAACAGTAAAAGTGTTGCTATAGATAAATAGCAAGCAAATGGTTTTTTTTTTATTATTTCAGCATGCATCGGTATGTAGCTAAGCTTTGATGTCGTTTGATGCTCTACAGTCTACATCATACTAGGTACAGATACCAAATATTTTATCATAAAAATCTACTTGATTTACCAGGAATTCTACTAGAATTAAACGCACATTAGTTCCTACCGCTACAACAGTTTAGTTTTCTAGTCTAAATAAAGCGCTAGACGAAAACTACAATAAAAATACAGTATAGGTATGAGTGTACTTACATCCTCCTTGGACAGGATTGAGCAAAAAGCAAGCAGCCAGTACCAGGAACATCATGGTGCTGAATGCGCGTGTGTAGTAACAGTGACACTATTCAAAGCCCAGCAGACGACAGAAAACCTTGCAGATAAGCATTCCGGGCGTACGTGCCGTGTGCAAAAGAGAAGCGCTGGTTTGAGCCGGAAATGCTATTAATAAGACTGTGTAGTTCCCTGGCGCAGCCATGTATCCGTGTTAAGGCTTTGAGTAAAGCTGCACATCCTGACGATATTGTGTGTAAAATTATATGACCGGAAGCTCTTCTTATTTTTTATAATAAAATTACTTTGTAATTTCTTCTGGTAAGATTCCAAAGACAAGAAAAATTTTATGTGATGTACTGTACTTTCAATGCTGCAATGCTGGAGGGAGGGGCAAAGTTTCTCATTCTCTCCACTTTGAGAATTCACAGTTCACGCTTGTGTCAGTGTGGTATCCCGATGATTTTTCTCTGGGAGGGCCTCACCCGGCTGAACTAATCATTTATAAAGCTCAGCCAGTCTATCAAGCACTGTTTTATTACTGACGAGATTTTGTTGTTGTTGTTCTCTTACTTCATTTTGCACTTAAGCACACACACAAGCGCCACTATTGGACTAACCGCCTACTTAACACTAAACAAGCAAACGTTAACCAAGCTAGCGTGAATAATAAGTTACACTATATACTCATTTTGTTACCTAGCTAGTCGAATACATGATAGACTTAGTACTACCTATTGGATAGGCAGGTAGTCATTCGGACTTCATAAGAATGTGCGTAGTACCAAAAAAGTACTAAATTTATTGTAAAGGCTTGATTTCTGTTATGCAGCGACAAGGGGTCAAGGTTTCTCACGACTGTGCAATACTTTTGAGGCATGGAAGTAATTTTTGAAAAGAGACTTGCAGTGGAGAAAAGCGTTTCTTCCTTTCCCTCTTTTCTTCTTTTACTCTATTAGTTGCTTGTACACACACACACACACTTGCACTTAGTATTATCACCAAGAAAGAGATATTGGATAACGGAAAAAAGACTTTACAAAGTAATATAAACTTTCGTCAAGTGCTTAGTAAAACGAGAGCCAAACGGGTTTACACCACGCACGCACAAAGCGAGGTACAGACAAAATGTCCAAGGGTTGGGTAAAATGAGAATAGATGTTATAATATTTATGATTTATTAACTTGTTTTAAAACTGCTCCCACTAACAGCTATCGAAACAGGATAAGCTTCAGTTTCCGCCAACACTTGTGTCTCAACTTAATCGTTTCCAGGATCCATCCTACAATAGAATAAAATTTAAGATTTGAAGAATAATCCGCAATATCTGCAATCGCAAAGAGGATGCACATACATCGGTCAACGTGACACAATCAAAGCCCCAACAAGGACAAAAGTATGCATTTGCAATCTGAAAATGTTATTTTTTTTTGTAAATTTCGCTGATGAAGGTTATTCTGTCATACACAAGCGAGAATAGGTGAGCACAGAATAATGCGTGCTAGCATATTAATTTGCAAAGTGCTTACATGGAGAAAGATCTTATTTATAGTTTGAAATAAATATTTGACTGTAATAAATACGGAGAGGCTTAATGGCCCTAACTCGGTGGCTGGATGGTGGGGTTATCATTGTCAGCTCATCAGTGAGCGTGGTTTGTGATGATTAATACAAGCTTTTACTTCCTCGAGCTTAGGTCTTTTTAAGTGCTATTTTGGTTCAAAGCGAGCTAGTAGTTGAGAATAAATCGTTTCTATAGCCGGCGTACACAAAATGTGAATGCAAAATCCGTAAAATAATGCACAAGATAAGCCGTCACAAGCACAAATCTTTCCTGTAAGTATGAGACAAATACATAGGTCAGCGTGACCCAATCAAGGTCGAATTAATGACACTTCTATGTTCTTGCCATTTGATCAGCGAACAACCCTGACCACTTAAATTTTTTTGCCATTATTTCTCGCTCTTTTTAACTAATTAAACAAGGAAAACACCTTTTTTCCCTTCTCCGGGTGTGGTGTGGCTTATTTGACAAAACACTTGTTTTCTGTAGCCTAAATTGAGTTTATGTACACATATGCCACTAAAGGGTCTTCATTATCTGATTAATTTATGATATATATATATTACATTAGTATTTGTCAACGCACACTTATGCGTTTATCGAAGTTGTTGTGAGGCAGCATTGTTTATATCCCTTGCAAGAGATAAATTACTCTCCTAATGAACCTGCAATAATGACCCTACAAGTGGCTGACTCTTTCAATGTGCAAATCTTTGGTCAACTACTTTGTCCTTCTCAAGCATCGGTCTAACGTGGTGAGCTCAATTTTATTTATAGTAAGAAGGAAAATAAAGTTGTTGCGAATACGGAGCGAGCTAATAGACAAAACTAATTCGATAAGCTGATGGTGTATTAATTAATGTCAGCCAATCAGCTATCAGGTTTTGTGATGCTTCATACAAAGCTTTACTTCCTCCAGCGGCAGTGTTTCGCGGAGTTGTCTTGTGTCAGTTGACGTACGGCCATCACCAGGAGTCGAGCTGCGGCTTAATTTGACTCAACATGGGAAAGCTAAACCCGATAAGGATTGACCGATTAACAGCTCTTTCTTCATTCGATGGATGGTGGCGATGCATGAAGCGATTTGTCTGGTTAATTTTGATGACGAACAAGACTTTAGCCTGCTACATAGTTCGCATTTTCATCACGCGTCGGTGCAAACTTCTTAGAGGGACAAGTGACGTTAAGTCACACGAGATTGAACAGTTGAACATTGGTCAGTCGGTCCGAAAAGATAGGAAAAGTCTGTTCCGAAGCCAGGGGCACACCTGATCTCGAATGTTTGTATACAGACATTGATGCCGCGGCCCTTGAGATGTCCGGAGCGTTTTTTTTTTTTTTTCTCAGATATCAATATTTTCTTTTTATAACCAGAAATAAAAGTGTGAGAGGATTTTTATAAAAAATAGAACGAAACATTAATACACAATGCATTCAAAAGCACCCCTAACACTTTCATATTCAAAATTTAAGTACCAAAGAAATTCCGTAGAAACTTATCTTTCTCCTTTCAGTACAGTTCAAATAAAAAGGTGGTTCTAAAAATTGACTTATTTTTTGTCACACATTCCTAACCACATTAATTTTTAGGTTAAATTTTGCTTATCATCATCGCTTTAATCCTGAATAGTCTTAAAAATAATACGAAACCATTTTTGTTGTTGAGCAATTTATCTGAGTACAGAGATTGAGATAGATTGATATAGTGTAAGCCCATGTACACATCTTTGTAATCTGTTGTCAGAAAGGACACGTGTAGGACGCAGTGTGTTGTCTGGTGACTCACGTGCCCTCCCCAAATGTCAGGCATGCTAATAGTGGGTTGCATGCCATTTGTAGACAAAACAGAAAATCAGTAACATCTATATCTTGTTAAAAAAAACTGCTACGTTCCTATTCCTATTTTTGTTTAATTCCATTTCCTTTTATTGTCACTTGCTAGTCATAGAGATTTAATCGTACCTGATCGCACTTTGCATTAGAAATAATCCAATCTTGCTAACATTCCATCCTTATTTATAATAGATTGTAGATAAATTCACACAGCATTATTTTTTTTAGAAATCTAGAAATAGAAATAAAAGACAAAGACAGGAAACCTTCATGATGAAAAGGTCCTGTCAATATAAAAGCAGTCGGTCTAAGAAAATACCACCTAGATATATTTTTAAATATTTTTATTTCCCTTCACCTTAAATTTGCAGACACACTAGAAAAGATGCTAACTCTTTTTTTTTTTACAACGAAATTAATGTCCAGGTATGTGCATAAAAAGGCAATATAAACCTTCGACTAAACATTTTTCTTATATATTTTTTTATGTTAACCCCTTAAAAGCGTATATTCGTTAGACAAGACCACTCGGGATATGGCACATCAGAGTGTAGTTAGGCATAATCGAACTTTAAAGTCAGTTCCATGTGATAGTGATTGTGTGTGTGTGTGAACAGTGTCAGGATTAACACTTTATAAACTAAAGCAGCTGCTGTTTGTATGCTTACATAAAAATAGACACAAATGCAAAATATCTCACACACATTCCTTTATTCTGTGATATTTGTTAAAACCTGTTGACACTGACATTAAAAATTAATATATGCTCTCTTAAAAAAATATTTTGTATGTTACAAAAAGGTGATGTCAATACACAGCTACACACAACTAGAGTCTTCTTTGTCACATTATACAGTATTTTGAACGACATTTTATACTAGCAATCTTCAGTTTATGAAAAAGAAAATGCAAACTGAAATATGCTTGCAGCGTGTATAAAACAACCTGATGTCTCTGTTCTTACAATTTTCTTAAAGTCAGTTTTCCACAGTGCATTATCCATGGCTTAATTAACATCGAGTTTCCTCTGTCACTAATGAGTCCATTAATCTCCATGTGATCCGGTGAATTTTGAAATAACATTGCAGAATGTTTAGGTTGATATCGAAGTCAAGGAAGTTCCTCTCAATATTTAACCCTGCAACACAAGTTGAGAAGAAAAAGATTAAAGACAGGTTATACTAACATTTTACTTGTGAAATCACGCTCACCTACGTGCATAGCCGACCCTCTGTACCCACAAACATCAAGAGCCTGTGACATCTGCGCTGAATCACTTGTCGATTTGAAGTTTGTTCGGGTTTTTTGTAAATCACCTGCAAAACAATAAAATAATTGCATCATCCACATCTTATGCAACCATTTTTTTAAATACAAATATCATTTGCTTTTATCTATTGTACTCTATACTCTATAAGAGGTGAGAAAAAAAAAGTCTGGCTGGTTTCTCTTGATGGTTTCCACTGAAACATTCGTAAAGAAGACCCAACGGCAGAACAGCTGAGTATTTTGTTTTGTGTTTACAACCTGAAAATTTTGAAGCAGATTCTCATGTATAAAATCATTTACAAACTTATGTGAAATATACACTTTTTTATCAACTAGTATCTTGTTAAAATTTAAATTATTAACACTTCAACCTACATACATTACTATAGACAACTGTCTATGGTAAAAATATAAAAGTTTACTATATGTATAAAATATATAACATATTGTTAAAGTATATTAATATGTAATAAAAAATATTACTTACAAAAAGTTTATTTAGCACTGACTTCCATGCCAAGTCCGTCCGAAAAAAAATTACAGGTACAAAATTTGTAAGACACTGATGCCCGTTATAACGGTTTCACACGGAATGGAAGACGTAACAGTTTGATATATTGAGGTTTGTGCATCATATGGAAACCGTATGTTCAACAATTTCACAAACATGCAAAGGGTATAAAATCAAAAGAGTGTTGTGTTTTTTCACGATTAATGTGACATCATGACATAGTTTAATTGCCACTTCCACACACCTTTAGACGTAAGTAAGAAATTGAAAGAAGTGTTGCCAAGACTGTTGCTGAAGACAATCGTGTAAAGGCCTGTATCAGCCTGGGTGACGTTAGCCACACTGAGGTCACAGGTCACCGAGGCTGGGGTAGCAGGCATGGACCTCCACGTCACTTGTAGTTTGTTTAAGAACGAGTTGCGCGGCCTGACTTTTCCGTCGACTGATTGGTGAGTCACGTTTGTAAGTTGTGGCGCGGGGTAGGATGTCAAATTAATACTGAAATGTCTTTCATTGCTACTGATGTCTACAGATGGAACCACAACTTGAGTCTCTGTTTTCGGAGCACCTGCCAGCAAAACACTATCAACTGGTATACATGTCACTTTATTACACTTGTTTTTAAATTCATTTCTTACAAAAATCGTTTTTGAAAACGCTTCCTTAGACACACACACACACTTTCTATGTGTCATGATATTTTAGAAAAAAGATCCTGAGAACTTAAAGATTTTTTTAAAGCATGCACGATTCAGTTTTTTAATACATTTGAATAATTGTACTTAGAGTCTAATACTTACATTGGACTAGCAGTCTGACAGTCTGACTGTCATTTCCCAGATCGTTGTTTACCTCACACCTGTAGTCACCTGACTGCTGACACGCGACGTTCGAGATCGAATGGTTCAAATAGTTTTTTTCTCCTTTAATAGACATGATATCTTCTTGTGATTGTATCTGAAGCTTCTCTTTGTTTAGTTCTTTCATTATTACCATATTAGGCCTTCCACTGGCCAGACAAGACATTTTGACTTTGAAGTTCTCAGAGACAGTCACACTTTTGTTGTCTACATTATTCAGCTGGAAGCTCAGCACAGCTGGTCGGTCTGATGAAAAGTCAAACTTATTTAGTTGTTTTACTGTTAATACACATCGTAAACATAGGCATAGTCCAATTTTTCTTATTTGACTTCATGTGTATTACAAGATTATTGGACACACAAATAAAAATATTATTAGTGGTTATTCTGAATTGCATACCTTGAATAATCACAGAAAATGTATAGTTTGACGATAGAGGCAGTCGTTTATCCCCATCAAGTTCCTGAGTGAAGACACTACACGTGTAGAGACCTTGGTGTGTAGAAGAGTTTGCTGGTGTGAGATGTAACTCTTGAGTTCCACTGCTGACAGGCCCGGACCAGGTGATGTTAGCAGGAGGTGGGTTGCTGTCAGCCTCACACACAATAGTGACACTGGTATTGTGAGTCACAACACACACGTTCTGTGGTGGCTGTGGTCTGCACGTGGTCAGGTTAGAGGTTATCAGTATAGATGGCTTGTCTGTAAAATCACAAAACAAAGACAATTGGGTGTCAATGAAATGTATTTGTTTATTATCTATATTTTTTCCAGTCTATTTCAAAGCTTTACATCAAAATCCATTTTGCATTATAGTTAAACGATGCTAAACAAAACAATGAATTAAAGAAAATTTATATAGTTGTTGAACTCACTGGTAATTTGTATAAATCGTATAATTAAAGCACAAGTAATAAAAATAAAATGATTATAATAAAGGGAAAAAACCCTAGTAAAATCTTACAATAGTCAAACTTGTTTCCCCTTTAGAAAGAGTGGACTATATCGACTTCTGCATTTGGTTTGACGATTTTATTCTATGGTCTTTGCCTAAAAATTTGATCGAAGACATATGTTGAAATTTATTAATATGTTTATTAAAGTCGATTTTATTTTATCTTTTGCGTTTCCTTCAGCTTGATAAAGGAGACCTGCACCCTGTTAATTATAGATATATAAAAAAACAAAACAAATCTGTACATTAAATTTTAAAAAAGGTATTTATAAAACTTAAAATATAAATTGTTTCATTCTTTTTATTAAATAGAAAGAGTGGACTATGTATGCAGGTTCTTGAATCATGTGTAACAGTCTACATTGTCACATGCATTTAAAGACTTGATTGACGAGAGAGAAAAAAATAGTCACAGTAGGTTTTAGTTTATATATTTAAGTCGTCTGAGCATAATAGTGGCAATCTGCAGACTGTAGACTTTAGAATCATTACAAAACAAAGAAATATTTAAACCTTAAATATATTATTATACTTTATCTGTTTTTCAATCTGTTTAAACAAATAGAGAGAGTGAAGAACTTTATAGGAAATCGGTAACTTTTTTTTAATTTTCTCGAAAAAAAACCCAATTTAAACAGCTTTAATACTTTTACAGGATATATTTTTATTTTAATTACTTGTTAATATTATTGTGAAACGCGAAGGTTAAATTTGTCGAAACTGATTGACCTTTACAAAATATTGCTCACCGGTAAATTAGACAGTAAACCTACAACTCCACAATGTCGCTAGATAAAGGCGATGATTGAAGACTGTTTGTGTAGGACATGACTTACAAATATAAAAATGACTAGACATGAGGAAATGGCACGCCATTGTTTTTCAATTCACTTACAGTAAACCTGCAACTCCAGAGTGTCGCTCGTGAGACTTGTTGATTGAAGATTTCCTGCATTGTACATGGCCTCGCACTTCACATGACTCCCATTGTGTGCCCTGGTCACTTTGTCTATCCTCAGCTCATTTCCATTAGATACACCTCCGGCATTTTCTGGCCACGTGACGTTGTATAGAGTCCATTTTCTGTACCCACACTTTAATGTTACATTCGTTCCTTCATCGAAAGGATACATTATTTCGCCTGGATGGATTAGTAGAGAAGGTGCTGTTGAAAAAAAACCTGTGAGTTATGGATTGCAGTCAATTTTGAAAGAGAAATAACAGATGATCTTATTTTTAGCTGAAGCCTATATGCAACATTTTGACTATTAGAGCAGTTTGGTTTTTTTCTTGTTTGTTTGGGTTTTGTTTTTTTGTTGTTTTTTTTTTTTTTTTTTTTTTTTGGGGGGGGTTTCTGGTTTTTTTTTGTGTGTGTTTTTTTGCGCTACAGTAGGCGTCGGTCTCTTTCTGTAGAACATTTGGCATGAAACCCTGCGCAACCATCACTTCCATTGGTAAAAAAAAAATTAGGACAGGACTGATTTTATAGAGAGGATTTCCAGCAAAACAAAACAAAAACAAAAATTTGAGTTTAACGGCATATGCACTGACAAGGGTAAACTTATGAGCACAGGCAACGGCAAAGCAGGTAATGTGTGGAATTTAAAGAGATAACAAGCTTTCAGTAGTTTCGAGACATCTCAAAAATGGCCTTGTAGAGAATGAAGTCACTTATAAAGCAGAAGAAAAACCGCAGTTGCAAGAGTCAAGCTCCTAGGACGAGTGGCTAACAACTGCTGTATACAGTCCCTACTTCCCGTTAGGATCATCCATGTTCATCCAACGACCATAAAGAGTATTTTCAAGCTGTTTTATACAAACTAATAAAATTACAATTAAAACGGATATAAAGGAGTCTTACAGTTGCTGCAAAAGACACCGAAAAAATCTGAATCGGAATATTCAGAATTGCCGACAGGAACATGGAGACAGTCGAGTAGGCTGACTTCTTCACCAAAGCAAACTAATATGTTACGAAGTTCTGGTTTTTCCATTTGTCCAGGTGAATCCCATAACTGCACTGCTTCTTTCCTAAATGTAACAGAACAAATAAACACTTAAATAAAACTGGCTGGATGTGCTCTTGTTTTTTGAATATTTCATTTTAAAAATAACTTTGTCACATTACCTTTCTTACAGTTATTGTCAAATGTAACATTGTCTGTCATCATCAAAGATAGCAGAAAACTCACCAGGGTAGATTGAGTAAGCGGCAAACCCTTTTGGCTAGATCGTAGTTATAGACCAATAGTGAATACCACTCATAAGCTAATTGTATCTCCACACGCCCCATGTCCTGTCTAGTGCGACTTGTTCCTTTAAGGCGCAGTCGTTCATGGTCTGTGAAAATGTTAAATTGTAAAATTACTTCTTCTAAAATAACAGTGATTTGTCTCGTTATTAAAACCCTTTAGTCCGATGTTGACTGCTTTTTTATTTGTATTACATTCTTTGTCCTCTTTTATTTCAAAAAATGTCTTTTGTTTGAAAGCGTAAAAAAAATCACTGGACTTAACAATGACAACAAGATTTAAGGAATGAGTAGGCAACCCCTAAGTAATAAATATACAGTTTAAAAAAACTAATTTCCAGTAGTTTAACAACACACTCTGAAACTGGGCGATAAACAACATTTTTCTTCATTTTATCTTTACGAATCTGGGTAGATATAATGTTTCTACTTCATTCATAAACCAACCTATTTGTTTCGCCACTAAAACAGGAAATGTGTTCGGTGCTTCAAATATAAAAATCAATAAATCGTAGTTAATTAACACTGAACGGACAATTTTGTCTTCAATCAATATATACATGTCAAGCAAGAGACAAGGATGATACAAACAACACTAAGCATTGTCTTGAAAGCGATTCATCTTACGATTGCTGCAGATGAGACCAAATCCGTACGGTCTTTTTAAATCATTGTCCCACAATGTGTGGCGACATTGAGTCAAGCTTGACTCTGTGCCCCCACAGTTGATTTGAATGTACTGATTTCTAGGAATGGACTTGAACATTGAAGAATCCACAGCTAGTGCCCTAGAGCTGACAAAGGAAAAAAAGAAAGTGTATGATGTGACAGCACGTTGCAACCAAGTCTGATATATATATATAGATATTTTTTTCCAAAAACTGTCAAAAAAGAACGGTATCACTTGTAATCTAAAAATATATTTATGTGAATGAAATCTAATTTTATTAATGGTCTTCTAATTAATAGTTCTGTTAATAATGACGCGAGGCTATATAATTCCAGAATTTAAATGTACAGCAAAGAATAACACTCACAAGATATTAAAATGCTTGAATAATAAAGTTCTTTCAGCAGGGATCTGTATCTTATTGTGAACTAACCATATTACAAAGACTGCATGACATTACACACCTATTAAAGCCGAGAGTTCTGCATGCCACCGTCGCTACGTAGATACGCAATTGATCTGTGAACACGGGGGCGTAACTTCCGTTGTATAAGACTTCAAGAAGACCGTTACACGGTGACGTCCCTTGAACCAAACGTGCGATAGACTGCACAGCTAAGGATAACAAAACCAAAAACAAAAAACAAAACTTCTGTTTATTTGTACACAACCAACAAAAGTAAAAGAGAAGGAACAATTTGAATTTTAGGGCATCAACTCATAAAAAAATTTTACAATTTGAAACATGTTGGCGGTTTTGTTTCACGCTTAAACTGTCTGCTAATGTGCTATTGTTAAGGGTTAGTAAGTAAAATTTACACAAAATATTGTGCACTTTTTTGCAGGGAAAAAGTAAAATTTTTATTTTCAGTCACTTTAAACTAATGGTAATTGTGAAAAAAAATTCTACTTTTAAAGAATGTTGCTTAAAGTTAAATTAGAGTAGGGACAATTAACCGTGAACTGGGCAAGCTGGCACCACATCGACCTTAGACTGTTGCGACACTTGTCTAGCTACCTCATTCAGCACCGCTGTCTTGTCGGGGTCAGCGAAAACATTTGCCACCCTTACGTGGGCGGCTGCCATCCACTTGTAATTGTGTTGTAATGAGGTTTATGCGAATGCTATATGAGTGTGCATTCAAAAAGTTAATCATTGTGCGCAGGACCTACAAGAAGACCTTTACAGCATTATAGGCAATCGTGAACATGTTTATTTAAATTAGATGTGTGTGTTAGTGTTGATGTGTATGAAAAAAAATATATAACACGGAAATCTGACTTAATCATTACTGTTACAAAAACTACATACTGTCACAGAGGTGGTGACGTGAGACTAAAGAGTGCGTCGATAGTGGCCAAGTCATACATGTCACATGGCTAATAGACTTGTTTTCTAGAGAATGGCAACAGAAAGGGAGGAAACCAGTTAGTAACTGTCGCCGGCAGAGCTTTACTTCCAAGGAGTCACGGAAAGTGGATGGACACTACATGTAGGTTGCATCTTTCTAGAAAGCTGCGGTGTTCTATTTATTATTTCAGATATATTATAGGTTGTCTTTTTTCTGTATCCTTTTGAAAATATAGATATTTTTTAGTAGTTTAATGTTGTTGGAAAAGTCAATATGCGCTATTTACAGGGCCAGAAGATGGGGTATGGAGTCTGGCAGATACCATGGAAAACCTGGACTAGAGATTTAGATCACTTAATCTTAATAATAATCTAGGACACTAAAGTCCAAGGTAAAAACATGCTAACCAAAAGTAAAAAAAGAAGCAGAAGATGTCACTCATGTCATACAATCAGCGCAATTTTGTGTACAACATTTGAACTCAAGGGGCAGCGTTTATACTAGAAGAAAGTTGAGTCCAAGATATCCCCCACTCCAACTCCCACACGCAAACACACATATCTTTAAAAATAGACAAAACATGTTATAATTTAGTGTCACTATCGCATTGATAAATATTCTTACACTGGAAGCATATGACGCCAATGTCCAGTTTCCTGCAAGATTCACTGTCCGTAAGTTGGTCACAGTCGAGGATGCTGGTCTCTTCCCCCTTGCAAGCAAATTGAACCATTAGCTGCTGGGACTGACTTTGTCCAAATAACGAGCCCGGCATAATGGATGCTTCTTCACTACAGATCGCGGTAAAAGAAACATAAGAATGCAAGATTTGTTGTGCATTTATTAAATAACAGTTTTTGAATATATAGATTTACATACACATAGTCATGCTTATATCAGTATTTACATAATTTATCTTATACATTTATAAACACTGACACATTTAAGAAATAGATACAATGTAACGAGTCATTTATAATATGTTCGTATTATTAAAAACAGTTAAAGCTCTCCATCGTCTAATCACTTCTCTAAGACTTACTGTGTTGGGTGTATGTCTGTGTGTCCTTTGAGCTGATGATTATGTGTGTAAAAGTAATTCTTATTTCTATTAATCATTAGCGACAGGTGTTTTTATTTAATTTTTTTTATTCAATAACTTTTTTTTTCAAAAAACTTTCTTACATTGGAAGACCGAGTTGTCTACAAACAACTTTCGGAAAATTGTCGTCAGGGACACACACTGTGAACCACTCACTTCCTAGTTGTAGTTCTACTCGACCTCTGTCAGTTAATTGTGAGCCTGTCAAACGCACTTGCTCTCGTTCTGTCAAAATATGTTTTCATTATTTCAGTACATTTCATCTTAACAACGAACGTATTAGACTACTTAAAAAACGTATCTAATCATTCAAAATTTGTTCAGTACAGGTTTACAAACAGATGATTATAAAAACACTCTTGAAACGAAAAAAAAAGGAAAACATCATAAATACGGTCGGTGCAGATAATTCCGACGTCCTCGTCATGCTTGCAGTTGTGTGTGTACAGTCCTCTGTGTTGACATTGGAGTAGGTCAGTCTCTGACCCTTGACACCTCACGTCATCCAATAGAATTGAATCTGAGCCTTGTCCATACATTGATGATCTCACAGCCAGGGATCGAGCGCTGTCAGAACAACGAAAATGCACCGTAAAGTAGTAATTACTAGTTATTTAATATTTTAAGCAATTGAGATCCAACAAACTTAAGATTATTGAAGTATATTGAACAGGCTTTTTTTTCGCTTTTTCCACAGTCATTTACACTTTAGCAGTCAGGGACTGTCAAGTTCAGAAGGCAATAAAGACAAAGGTAAAGACTATAAAGACTGAAAAAGACATACAGGTTTTTGCAAATTAGTTTTTTGAGTCGGAAAGATTAATAATTTTTACTTTGGCCTCACAGCCACCAAAGCATACAAGTAGGACGCATGACTAATTTAATACATATGATTAAAACCATCTTTACTTAACAGGTTGTAGTTCTAAACAAAACTGTCATTATCATATGTTTCTTGATTGATATTAATAGTCGTAATTACCAAATATTATTTTACCCTAAAAGTAAGACGCTAAAGCTATTTTGGGTGATAACAGTTCAGACACGGATGACCATTCTACCCCATCATGGTTGCCATCCAGAACTTTCTCTGCATGGTTTGACTCGATCTTTTTTTCCATGTTCCCTGAAGACTAGTTCAAGACCAAGTGTCATACCGAACAACATCAGCTTTTTGATTGTTTACTTTTCCAAGAAGGTTTCATCGTGTTTAATAAGAAGAAACCTTAGGATGTATGGAGATATTATACAGCAGATACATAAAAGCTGTTAATGACAAATAAAATAAGTATAAAGATAAAATTATACAATTAAAATCACTCACGTGTTGAAGCCCAGCATCCTACAGGCCACCTCTGCCTCTGTTTTTCCGAATCTGTCGTCGCACACTGTGCTCCATGCTCCATTGTGTAAAATTTCTAGACGACCTTTAGATGTCTCCGAGTTATTTGTCCCTTGTACTAAACGTGCCTTCAGTCCATCTGACAAATAACAGGATTTATGTACTACTCAACCAAATAGTTCTGAGGTCAGGTCTACAGTAACGAGAAAATGTCGTTGATGCAGACTTTTATTGTCTAATATCTATCTTGTAAATCATTCTTAAAAGCTCAAACCTTGTGGAGAAATTGTAAACGGTTTGGTTGTAACGTAGTTTTATTTAAAAGTAAAAGCTTTTCATGTAGTCAGTCTTAACTATAACGGATAAATGAAAATGAAGCTCAAGCTGGCTCCCACTCTTCTGAGGTACAAGAGTATTTCGAGATGTGTCCTATTAAGAAGACTATTAAACAAAAACAAGTCTGCCATTTTAAAAATATTTCTCAAATCAGAAGTTTTTGACTATTCTCCTGTTTTTTGCTGAGATATGGAAGAGGTGTGTGTTGCCTTTTTCCTATCAAATCACTCGCATGTTGATATTCCACCGCGTAACACATCAGATTAGATATACTTGCCTTGTAATCTTCATTTCACAGATATACAGTGTCACAAAATTGTTATCCCTAGACATTGTTGATATACTTAAATACTACCAATCTAATTTCTTTATTTTTCCTATATTAACTTAAAGTAAACCTTCCGTGTGTCAATATGATGCCACAAACCAAAAGAGTTATAAACACAATGGTGAAAACCCTGTCTGCGGTTACTTACCTACATCCTTAAGACAAAGTGCGAGCAAAAAGCAAGTGGCCAGCAGTGTCAAGTCCATGTTGTCAGATGTCGGTCATCGACAGAAACGTCCAGAACACGACAAGACTTCGGAGGACGACTGCGGTATTTAAGGCTTTAGACGTGACAGGGAAGGAAACTTTAGTGAGAAATACGGCATTTCATTGGCTAGAAGGATGGATGGGCGCGCATCTTGGAGAGTCACTGCTGGTTAGGTCCACAAAAATAGAATATGGAAAAGTACTTTGTTTGTTATCTCGAGTGTTGGCATAGGAGAAAGGGTTAGTTGGAAATGTGCAGGAAAGGAATTGAGGATGATGAGAGAGAAGGGAGACACGCTGCTGCTGCTGCTGCTGCTGATGATGATGATGATGATGATGATGATGATGATGATGATGATGATGATGATAATGGGTCACATACCGCATAAAGGTGGAAATCAGACGAGACAAACCAACAGAGGTGTCCTGTTCCCCCCGTCGGTCTATGTAGTCCATCCCTTATCCTCCAGCAGCTTTGTCACACAAGCCCTGGGTATGCACAGAGAAATGGAGAACCCTCAACGTGTTTATGTTATTTAAAGGTTTTATTATTTTGTATGTAGAAACAAACAAATTGTCAGTCGTAATGAGAAGCCTTTTCCATAACACTTACTTAGATGAGGTCTGTGACCTGTGCAGAATATTGGCTTCTACAACAAGAAACAAGGGATCTGTTAATTAACACCATGAGTAAGACTGCAGTGATAGAGGTAGTTATCTAAATGTATTGAGAATAATTTTGAGAGCGAAAAGGGAGAAAAAAAGGGGGAAAAGAGAGTGTTGTTGTAAGAACCTGATCTGCACAATGAAGCTAAGTAAAATACAAAGTGGGTTGTTTACAAGTCTCACTAAGTGAAAGTTAGTAACTTATCACACGCTAACAATTTGGCGAGATGGCAGCTTGTATTCTTAAGGCGGCAGGATCACCCAGAATGGTTGAAAAAAATTTTTTTTCGATTATAGTAACTTAAGATGAGTCATTTTATTCATAAATCTTTTCTCTTTCAGAGGGTAAGTTAAACTTTTGCCAGAGCTATGTAGTTTTTTAGATAAATGCATCTATACAGGGTAGGGGTGGCATGTCAGAATGCTCCAAAATGGTGGAAAATAACATTCAGTCACCTGCAGCATGACACACAAATAATAACCGCTCCCAATATAACTTCTAAATAATAATTACTCCCTACTTCCGTGCACCTCCGCCAAGTTGAAAGCATGGCTTTGTGATTGCTTGTATTCTTATGTATGGGATATAGCGAGATATCAAATTATAAAGACCGAGAGAGATGTAAAAGTTGTTAGCAGACCAGACACATCCCCTCTGTTTTCCTAAAAAAAAATAAACTTCATCATTAGAAAAAAAACAGGATGTGCCTTGTTTGGTGATTTTTATCTGTTCGACTATACCTCCGGTTTGTTCCTTATTGGGCTTGAGAGCCTGTTTCCTTTCCCCTTTGGCGACTACAATGACTTTCTTCCGCCAAACTTGTCCTACGATGCTCATGTCACACATCCAAAATAAAGGCGCTCTTAAACTTTTTCAAAACGAAACACAATAAAAACAAATATTTCACACATGCTACCATTGGTAATGACATTAAAGAATGTTGGTCTATGTCATACAGCACCGTGGAAACTTCTCTAAAGAGGATAAGCTGGGTTCCAATTACAGTACCATTTTAAGTGCATTAGGTATTTGTTAAGAAAAGGTGACTGTAAATAAATGTAATGCATAATAAAGAAATAACAGTTTCACATTATATATTGTGGTTTACATATGTTTATGCCATTTCTACTTTTTTTTAAAAGCAAGCCTCTAAATACAGGAAGCGCTAAGGATGGGGTGCATATTTGTGTGAATGTGTGTGTATTAGTGTGAGTTTAGTTTGTGTATGGTCTCTTGGAAGAAGGGAGAAGGTTGAGACCAAATCGACATCACATTTAATGTCATTTAGGACACAAAGAACTGAAAAAAGATGTTAAGTTTGATAGCGAGGAAATCCGTGTTGCTATCACAGGCAACCATCATGTCTAGCAGAAGAGTGAGAAGTGCTCCTCTCTCATGAACTGATCATGTATGCTTGCAAAGTGCAAAATATATATGTGATACTCTTAGCCTTTTTGGGTGTTAGTGAGTTTAAAATAATGGAGACCAAAAAAATTAATAAAGAGAAGATTTATAAAATAGAAAAGTTATGTAATTAAAATGCCATGTGCTGTTTTAACGAAATCACTCATTGAGACAGCTGATAGTCATGATACTCTCAATCTTACAATGTGCGGAACACTACACGGTCACTAACATAAAATTTAAGTAGGTAGACTCATAAAAACATCGGATTTCTTCTGGCTGTAGTGGTTTATTATTTATCCCCTGTTTTTGATTATATTCAAGTTAATAAAACAATCATACAGGTATCTGGCACAATAAAACATTCAAGATGTTCAGCTCATTATAAGTCATGTTTTGGCTCATAATGCGGACTATGTTATAACCCCAAACTGCATATCTGAGACTTGCAAAAATAACTGTATCTTTAAAATCATATTTAAATAACACAAGAACACACAAAATTGGATGGTTAATTTTTTTTTTATTTTTACTAAAGACGAGCAAGCTGGTAAAGGATGAAGAGATGAGATAACAGTAGGTCAATAGTGTCTACGTCAGACTTGGGCAAAGGCCGGCCCGCGGGCCGGATCCGGCCCGCCTCCTGTCTCTGACCGGCCCGCCCACTGGCCCGCCAGCCTGTATATATATACTATGTATACAGTATTGGGTAAAACTGAGTTAACTATATTAGTCCGGCCCTCTAAAACAATCCCCATTTCTCATGCGGCCCCTTGGGAAAATTAATTGCCCGCCCCTGATCTACGTGATGCCAGAAAAAAATCAGGAAGTTCAAAAGAGCACAAACAGGACGCATCTTGTTAGATTACTTTGGAAGATAGCGACTGGGTTCACTTGAGTTTGAAAGATCGAATCCGGATCCACTAGAGGTTGTCGACAGTACAAGACAGATGATGATGATGATGATGATGATGGCGACGACGACTTTCTCTTCATGTTGTTTCTTCAAAAATTCTGCAATTATTTCACTAAAACAACTGTAATATATGTTTATTATTCTCATCAGTTTTTTTAAACATTTCTTCGATAACATTTTACGCCATTTTGCAGGGGTTGTTTCTTTTGCATCGCGTAGCCTTTTCATGTTCTTGTCCAGACGACGTTCAGCAAAAATGTTAACAGCCACGGTTACCATCGATCAAACACTTTCCCAATAACTAGGTAGCACATATTAGTTATAAATATTTCAGTAATTAATGACCATTTTGTATCAACAAAACATCTACAGCTTCTTCGTGTTAAAATCTCCGGCTTCTCAGTTTAAAAAAAAAACTTTAAACGGATTTAAGCTAATTTACTGTTTGTAGCTCTTTCACCAAATTTCCAGGTCCTTAAGTCACGCTCTGTTGCTGTAATATATTATCGTCAGCCAGATTTTTCCAATAGAAGATTAAAAGCCGTTTGGAGTTTCTGTACCAGTTGTTTGTTCACTAAAGAAATAGAAGAATAAGATACAAATAGCTGTCAGCACGTTTCTAGTATAGAATTATAGTAAAATAGGAATTTGTGTAAAGAATTAACGACGACTTGAAATGACATGTAAAGTTTATTGATTTTAATGTATTGATTGAATAAAGTGTGTAAAAAAGTTAAGGGTGTATTTAGAATAGACAATTCACCAAGCACAAGTCAAAATTCAGTTTTCAATGAAAGTGTTTAATTTTATTGTTTACAAAACTCCTTACTAGTTTCATCCTACTACTAGGAGTTTCCTCACTGTCTGTCAATAGTTTCTTCCAAATGCTGAAGGGACAAGGGAGCTGAGTACGGTTTTAGAGGTTTGTTTCCGCGTTTCTTTGTCCAAAAAACTAATTCATTGATGGCTGAACAGCCACAGAGCCAACAGTCTTCTTGGCCACCGACCGAGGTCCATGCACACCAACAGTAGTCGCAACGATGTGGAGTGTAACAGGACAGTCTGTCCTCTCCAGACAGCCCCATCGTGAAGAGATATCAAAGTTTGACCAATTTTCAGTCCATCAGTACAGTGTCTGCATCCTGGTCTGTAGCGGGGGTTAGAATCACTCACACGGTGGTTTGTCTGCTTCAGGTCAGTTCTTGATACACATGACCACGATGAGTGGTAAGTACAAATCAAGATCATTCAATATAAAGTTTTGCACTCCACTTTAAAAAAGCGAATAAGGCAAAATCATACAACACACCATAATAATGGAGTAAATGACACTTGTGAAAGCAGTATAACCAGGCAAATCGATGTCAGAATAACCATAACCATGATAAGAAATGTCAGTAAAGTCTGCTTTGGGCGATTGTAAAACATTAAATTACACGGATTTAGCGAAAGACCACAAAATGACAATACTAGCTACTAGATTATGTATCTTATCTACTCATACACACAGGACAATGGCAATGTGGCGGCAACATGTTCATAGGAACCCGACTAAATAATTAGCTTCATAAGATCATAGCTGATTGAATATAATTATATTAGATGCAAGTGAATAAATGAGTCAGTTGCGGGTACAATTTGCTTAATATTACTAATTATTATTAATATTACGGCTGCTGGAGGAGTCACGAGGTAGATACACGCTGCTGCTTCCGTTTCCGACTTTCTTTGTACCCCGAGTACCATCAGCCACCTTGTGGCTGACCTCCCCTTTAATTGCCAATATCCTCCATCACCACAATTAATCCAGGACAACAACAGCGCACGCAGATTGTCTACAATACCAATCAACTTCATCCTATTGCCAGGGCGTTTAAAGCGAATTCCTACTGAAGGTAATCCACAACCCCATCTCCACCGCAGACAAACTGCTAGAAACATATACATGATTTTGGGCCAGGCAGAAACACAATCCTTATTATCTTCAATTGTCGCATCTGAATAAAATAAATGTACATGTTCTAGAACTTCATTAAAGGTGTTTGACATGGAGTGGTATCAGGGGTTTTGGAATCTATTGTAAAAATGTTGAAGGGGGCTTCATTGATGCCATCAGAGCCCTATGCAAAAAGCTTAACGAGCGCTGTTCTACTGGATAACCTAACCCACTTCACACTTTCATTAGCTGCAATGGGAGGCCCACATGCAACATATGCTTTGCACACAACATAGAATACAAAGGGCAAACAGTCAAGTATAAAAACTTTCTAAGATACCAACTGTGCAAATTTGTATGGAGTGGAATAAATAGCAAAATCATTAACGGCATTATGGACAACAGCCAAGCACAGACATATATATATATCCACAAAGTACCAAAATGTCTTCACAACAGGCCTCCGCATTACAATCATAACACCAAAAGTTGTGACAGCGAGGCTCTACAGGACTTAGTTAAGATCACTATCATCGTTGCCACCAGCAACAGACAGAATAACGACCACGTAGTTATCATCCTTCGGTATAGATGTGAGACTCTGCTCGCCGATACTGGGAAAGTTTGCTCAGTTATGAAAGTCACAAAAGTAAAAACAAAACAAGCGCTAGTTACAAAATAAATATAAGGCAAGTGGTGCAATACAAAAAAATTAAATACACAAGCTACATGTAGACCATCTTCAAACACACCTACTTCCTCACACACCCATGTACGGACACAGCTGACTGGTCAGCTTTTCTTGAGAAGCTGGACTGTGCAGGGTCAAAACAGGACAATTTTCTGACAATTTTCAAGTGACATAAGGAAGCTAAGTCTCTTTACCTCAAAGCAATCACTCTAAAACATATAATGAAATGATGTTCACACTGTTCTTATCATGGCCAGGCAGACGGACTGTACAAGTCAACACAGGAAACAGATGAAAGACTTTTAAGGTCCCCGCCCAACTCAGTGCCAGTTCCAGCGGACTTGTACAAGATCCCGTCAGCTGATACCAGTTAAAGGATGTATATCTGCATAGATGTATATTTATGTGTGCTCTAAGAATAGCACACATCCTGTGGACGGTTTATAGTGCTGTTGCTTGGAGACAAAGACCGTATGAAGGTTTAGTGAGAGGTCGAGTCGGCCCCTACAGCCTGGAGTGAATCTGTACAACAAATTTACTGCCATACATAATCACACCAGACACAGAATTCAGACAAGAAGGTGTTGGGTTTCTGTCCCTAGCAACCGTCACTAACCTCTAAGCTTCAGACATCGTGTCTATGATTTACTACATATCCGGAACGCGTTGTCCTGTCAACCTCAATCTGAAACCAAATTAAATCGTAAACAGACGACAGTTACATCTAAGATATCTACATTCTTCAGAACATAGAGGATAAGCACAGGTTATCTCTATTCTATTTTTTTTCATACTATTCTCTCACACTCGATTACAAATTTAATTAAAAGGGCAAAGTTTGTAAATAAGTCGTTATCACACAATTGCACAGTTCATTACCGTTGAGTCCACAAACCAAAGTACTGATAATGTCTACTGATAATGCTAATGTACACCAGTGTAGCTCAACATATAACATAGGTCAGCAGTGACAGTGGGATAGGGTGAGGGATGGAGAGAAGGAAGACAGTCTGGTTTTGTCGATGGTGTACATTGGCAAACCCCAGACCGTGTTGTACATCTACCGTCCTTTCCATTGTCTTAACTCTTTCTGAACTTGTCCGAAGTCACAATTCTACTGTTGACTGAGTGTCTAACATGTCTTATTACACTCTGTCCACAAATACATTACTTATTAATACCGTCCTTCTCTACTCTAGGCTATATGACTAGTAACCAGAAAGGCGAACTATTACAAAACTCATTTAATGTATTAATAAAAGATATCAACTGCTGTATAACTCTAAATGAGATGTACAGAGTCTCACTTAACACATGATTATACACACCATGGAGGCTTGTGTTCGGGTAGGAATGGGGTATGTCATGCTCGTAGTTCCAAATGCTCATGGGTTTCTGTCTCTTCCAGACTTTTCTATCAGTTTACATATGCCGTGTATGGCAATTGTATAATTTTGTCTTGGGTTTAATATTTAGCGAAGATTCCATGCAAACAAATTAAGCAGTGTGGCAATGATGCTCTCGTGCGCACCAGATTCCCTCACTGGCATCTGCATGTTTATTTGTTATGCTCTTAGTTCCAAATGCTCATGGTTTTCTGTCCCTTCTAGACTTTTCTATATGCCGTGTATGGCAATGGTATATTTTTGCTTTGGGTTTCATATTTAACGAAGCTTCAATACAAACAAGTTAAGCAGTGTGGCAATGATGCTTTCGTGCTCACCAGATTCACTCACGGGCATCTGCACGTTTATTTGTTACAAATAGAAACTAACCCTGTCTCATGCAGGCCCTGTCTATGTCTACTTCAATATCTATCTAAGTATCAAAATATAGACAGGGCTTGCAGGAGACACCTGCTGACTTGTGTCCAAACTAGAACTAACCTCAGTCTGCTATACACGCTGACTAAGGGTGGCTCGCAACTCAATGAACAAAAAGTCAAAAAGAAATAAAAGCATGCGTTCCTCTTAGGAGAAACAGCTAGAACTAGAGAAAGAAGGTTGTTTGTGGACGTGTACTCACGAAGTTATCTCAGTCGTGAATGTTTAATCAACAAATTTTACTGACTATGAAAAGGACGGCGACAACATGTGGACATGACATCTTCACGCAGGTCTCTACAAGAATGACAAACCTTGATCTACAATCCCCGTTCTTTCAATTCACAGATGTTCCAAGCGAACAGAAATTACTTCTTTATGTGATTGGTACAAATATGTTTCACTTCTGGTGGAAGGGCCATCTAGACACATCTTCCAGAGCCGGTTCTCAAAGTCCAATCTACCCGTTGTGTTGGTATCTACTGTCGCTCTCATCTCTGACTACCCAAATAAAGCTGTAACAATTTTTAAGTAGATTGACAGGTGTATTTTTAAAATCGTTTTTACTCTGAAAACTAATTAAAATCAAGGAATGCGACACAAATTTCAAACAATCTCCAATCTTTTGTATAATAACGAACATGATTACAGTGAAGCTCTTCCTGACTTTGTTCGTTGTGTGACGAGCACTTTCTTGTCTTGAATGCCTCAAAGACTCAGGAAAGGATTTTCTACTTTTGGACGAACAGTTATCAGTATTATCTATGATGATATCATCGAGGTAGTCGACTGTTACATATAGGTACTATCTGTGATAATAAGCAGCGGACGCAAGGCCTTTTTGGAGCAGGTCAAGTACCTGGCGATCTCGTGTCTGCTAGTAACAGTCAGACGTGCGCAACAAAAACCACAGGTGAAGATGTGGGAGAACCAAAGAACCAGGCATCTGGACACAGCCTTTTGATGTAGCCAGGCAAGAGCTTGGTGATAGAACTTCTGCCAAAGGACAGAGGATCATGATTGGATGATGTGGAGGGGAATGAGACAGTGACGCCGCGCACCTATGTCCAACCGCGAAGCAACGTCCTGAATACATAGCAGCATGTTTACAAAAAATATAAATAAATAAACAAACACAGCAATGTGCTATTACCCTATATTTTCTAAGAAAAGATGCCAGACTTTCGATATCGACTAATGGTTGAGCACGAAAACCCGAATAAAGCAAAGACGTCTTTTCTAAAGCGGGTGGATCTGTTGAAATAAACATAAAAACTGACCGAGCTGTTAACATACGAGAGATGAAAAGTGGTTATTAATAAAGTCCACAACAAATAATAGTAACGTCCGTCAAAAGAAAATCCCTCTACCTCCAAAAATGAGGCCAAGTAGACTACTATCCAGGGTATGGTGGTTAGTATGTAGACACAGGAGACCACTACAAGCATCTTGGTCAGCGCCGTGTGTTGATGACTTTGACCTTTGTCCTTACTGCGGATTACCTGTTCCCTCCACGTCATGGCGGCTCTCAGCTTGACCACGGTCAGGACGGTGGACACACACGTCACTAGAAAGGTTGTTAACGGCAGTACACACATCATCACAATACTTTCCAGGATATTGAAGAAGGCTTGATTCTCCGTGTACAAGGCAGAAGCTACAAGAACAAATTTGGAGGAGCCGTTATTAACTCTATTAACCACAAACCTTGCGGGTGTTGTGAAAAAACCAATTTGAGTAAAACAAACAATGAAAATCATGATAACCGCCATGTTGCGACTGCTGATCAAAGACGTCGCCTTCAAAGGAAACACTACACACAGGCACCGCTCTACGGCTATCACCATGGTGATGCATCCGGAAGCACTTCGAAATCCGTGATTGACTCCAGCAATGAAAGCTAGCAGGAGGTCGTAGACACCTCCGTACCTGACGGGGTCCACCTGCCCCAGGTAGTAGCCGACACTGTAGGCCATGGAGACGAGAAGGAAGCACAGGTCCACCAGCGACAGCGCCAACAGACACACGTTCATGCGGTCCCCGAGTCCCTGGCGCCAGAACACCACACAGCTGATGATGTTGGACGGCACGCCCACAACAACAACAACAACAGGCTTGACAACACAGTGCAAGACAAACAATGTCAGTTGGTAATCTTGCATGGACAAGATTTCCAGAGAGTTGCCCCATCGTGCAGAACTTGGACTGGCTGTTTTAAAGGTGGTATTGTTCATCATTGTGATATTTTCTGAGCTTTTATTCAATTATTATATAAATTTGTATTTGTATGATGTATTTTTTTTTACTCTGAGCGGGTATTATATTTAACTGTTATACACTTTTATGGACAATTCCATAACCTCGTCCAGCAAGAATTTTGAAAATGGAATGGTTGGTCTTTGTAAGGGTTGAAATGAGATTTGTTCCCAACAGATGCGACAATTAATTTTTCTTACTGTTCGATCGTGTTCATAACAATGTTCATTTTTTTCAAATTAACTGCTAGTAAATATTAATTTTACAATATCGATATTATTAACTTGATCTCGTGTTTTAATAATTACTCAATGAAAATAATTGGAAAGTATAATGACTGCTTTGCCGACTTTGTTTCTTTACACCTGTAAGCCCGTGTTCTCGACTCGACACATCTAACACCTGTAGCCTTTGTCCATCGTCACCCCCCTGACAACACTTTCCCTCATAAAGTCCACAAAGTATGGCGATGTAGATGTTTGACTGTTGGCAGACTTTTATCACATGGCAACAGCTTACTTCCAAGTCCTGGACATCTGGGCGACAGTCGCTCCACTCGCCCTTCTCCCCCTTAACACATCACCTACAGTGCGAGCACGAATTCATTTCAACATCTAATCACCGGGTATTCATACATACCCGGGTTTTATTTCCTTCTGACCGGTAGGTAAAATTATTCTCACAGAAAACAGTAAAGTGTGTTTTTATATTCTCGTGGCGACATTTAGTATTAATCAAGTAGGAGTGTGTAAAAAATACTAAGTGAGTGCTTTTTTTTTTTAATCTATTTCTTTTTTTTAAATTAAAGGTTGTTTAAACATGCAACATTTTGCAGTAGGCGGAATTTATTTATAATAAATATTCCATTTTTTTTACCTTTTTCTCAAGACTGAAGAAGTCGTGTTAACTATAAAACCATAAAAAAAGAGGACATAAATTTGAAATCTTCGTTGCTGGGATTTCTTATTTTTTACACTGATTTCCTCCAAGTATGATTTCATTTTAAAGGTTTTTTACGGGGCTATCTTTGCCTAATTAGTGGAGCTGCAAATCATGATTAGGAAAAAGCATTTCCTGTTGACATTCCGATGTTTCAGCTTGTGTGTGTGTGTGTGTGTGATTCTCTGCATTTTTTTCTGATTTTAATTATGAGCAGTAGTTCCTGGATTCATTGATCTTAAGCAGCTAGGTAGCTTTATTTAAAATAAAAATCATTTTATCTACAAAAGAAGTGTGTACACACATGCAAATACAAGACCAAACAAAGAGATAAAACGATTTCTTTGTGTTGGTGGCTTTTTGGTTTTGTTTTTTAATCTAATTTGTAGACAGTTTTATCACGGGATGCAACCTGTAAGTCGATAAGTAAGATAATTTTTTCGATTTACATTATTTTCTATTGCAAGAGTGCAGGTGTTGTCTTTTAAGTCTGGGTGTGTATCAACTACTAAAGTAAACTATCTTGAGCTGTGTTGAGTTGTGACCAGCAGTCAAAATGCCATAATAACATGTTAGTAAAATATATGATTGAAACCAAAAATATACCCTGAATTTACCAAGTATTACAACTACATCACACAAATTTTTAATTATTTTTGGCAAAATACAGTGTCATGGATGTAAACATTCAGTGACTCATCATGTCGAATCTGCTACTTGTATATGTCATGTGATAGCTAGTACAGAGCTATAGTGTGGGTGTCGAACTCTTGCATGCCCGCAAGTCGAGCAGACACGCAGGCGGACGGACAAGCGCAGGGTAGATCACAGAGCTGAATTGCTGCCCAACATTTTGTCCATCGAAAGAAAAAGACGGTTGGTGTCGGATCGCTAAAGGAAGGAGGGTGGCGATGGCTAGTAGGTCGAGCAGTCCCGGGTCCTAAATCATTGCCGGAGAGGACAGACCAGCCGGGTAGAGATGGGGGAGGGAAGAGTGATTGATGCAAAGCAATAAAGGGGCAGTAGCCTGCTTAACGGGCATCTATCAGTGGAGGTTAGACAGATGACAAGACAACGACCACTCTATAGAAATGTTGGGCACCACAAGTAAGTTAAGGGTAAATCAAGTTTTCTAAAACGTAAATGTCCGTAGTTGTCTTAAACTAGAATTGAACAAAGCTTTAACAAAAGTCTGCTAAAGGTTGTTCAGATTCAAATTTATTTCAGCCTTTTGCATAGAGTTTACATCATGAAACCCTTTAAGGCCTGCACTTGGTGATATTAATCCAAAGCTATTAACACCAGAATGCAGTCGTCATTGATTAAGAATGTTATTCTTTACTATAGTCGGTTGCTAATATCTTCGAGAAAGATTTTACATTTATATGTAGACTCTTGCATGTAGGTCGTCCTTTATTTGTTGATTAAGGCCTTCGTGTCTTTGACAAAACCATTCCAAATCTGAAAACATTAAAATATAATCACGTGACTAAACAGGATACTCATTACGTCCAATGTAACTGCTTCCCACCATTAAAGATAATTGTCTTTCTAGTAAATTTACTTAACTACTTATTTTTTGATTGAGCAAAGTAACGACGGAGCTGACATTTAAGTACCTGTGTAAGTGTCATTGCGTAGAAAGAGGGAAGGAAAGAGGGAAATGTTCATTAGGCACGAGCGAGATTTCTTTCCAGGGAAAACCATGTGGTTTTTTGTTTGGAATGGAAGTACATTGTTCGTGACACCAGTCACTATCTCAACTTTTTTTATCACGCACATGCAAGCACGCGTTTATTAGTTATCTACCCAAATAAGTAGTTACTCGCCAGCTACTCTATCTAATTATTGCACACAAAGAAACAAGTACATGCACGAAATCACTAACTAGTCAAGCAGGGTCTTACTTTTAGTCCATTTCTTTCGAACTCTTCTCGTGAACTTTCCCCGTCACCTGGAAATTTAAATATACAGACATATGAAAAACAGTTGAACACTTTGATATTATTGTAGCTGAGAGAAAAATAACAACGGATTTCCAGTTAAAGTGCTAAAGTAATTATTCTGGTTCATAGTATTATATAGATGCTGTTCTAGTGAACCTTACAAACATTTGGGTTGAGAATGATAACACTGACCGTCAGAGTCCATGCTCTTAATAATGAAAAGAGAAACTGATTGATCGATGACGCCGTCCTCATTGCCGTCCAGCTTTTCGTAGTGGGTAGAGCATCCCTGGGCATAGATTGGGGTCATTGGACAGAGAGGATTAGCCATGTACTCCAAAAGACTGCCTGCGAACAAAATTTGTAAATAAATGGCATTTTTATAACACACATTTTTTTCCTTTTCTTACGAGTTAGGTTTCTTTTATACTAGACAGGTGTAGTCAAGGCAACCACCTACTGTAACCTTCCACGCACTCGACCGGCTGAATGAAAAGTGTAGTCAGCTCGTATAGAAAATATAGAATCTTAACAGAAAGACTAAGGAAAACAATTAAGCTAAAAAATCTCATACCAATTTGCTTAATTTAGAAGTCGTGTATCTGCAAGCTTTCTGACAAATCATTATAAGTATATATAGTAATTGCATGTCTTTCTTAAGAAGCATTTTGTAGTATTAAAATAAATTTGCTAACTCGAAATACATAGTAAAGTAACAGTTTTATTTCTTTGGTCAACATATTTTTGCTTCTTTACCCATTTGGGAGCATGAATGTATGTTTGTATCATAATTGACATACCGTGGCTTTGTTGAAAGCCTTTCATAAAAAAAGAATAATAAACTATGTATGCTATGCGTGTTCTCGCGCGCACGCCACACAGACAAAGGTGTTCGCTTATTCTTTGTGAATCGCTGTAGCTTTATGTTATACATGGTTTTTGTTATTTGTAAAGGACTCACATTCAATAAATTTGCCTGGACAACGTTTAGGAAAATAGTTCTGTGCTTTTAGAAAAAAAAAAATCACTAGTGACTGTGTTCAACAATTCTCAAGGATCTAGCCGCCTAGGTGTCTCATTATCTGTTTGGGTTTTTTTTTTCATTTTTACAAAGACCACAGGGGAGGGAATGACTTGAAGCTACAAGGTCTTGTAGGAAATGAAATGTGTCCCCCAAACACGTCAAATACCTTAAACATTGAAAATATTAATGTTAACTCTTTAACTCCGTGTTGTGCTAAACGTATAGACTACATGTTACTCAACGTATAGAATGTATATATCTCGCGTGAGCATGCATTATTATGTAGAAAACTATTTATAGCCTAATAATATAAACACAAAGACTAATAAATGGATTATCAGTTAAGGTAGCATGTGAATGTAAGAGTCCGTAAGACTGTCCATGATGATGATGATGATGAGGAGGAGGAGGAAGATTTTAAGAGCTACAATAACAAAAGCATCAACATATTACCGTTGATGTCTCCTTTGTTGAAACCAGCCTGTAATTCGTTCTGCTGGAGCTTACCATCGCCGTCAAGGTCGATAGTGATGAAGCCATCTTGTCTGCTGGCGCTCTGCCTGAAAGTATTGACCATTGCTTGTCCTTTCTTCATTCATTAAGTCGACCTCTTATCTTTAAATATAAGGTTCTCATTTTTTTAAATTTTAAATACTGAAAACAATACATTGTAAAATCATTTACTGAAAGGTTGTAGGGTAAACCTAATTATGTTTTGTGTCCCTTGTATTGGCCCTCATTACATTTAATTTGTTCCATATGACAACATTTGATGTGACTATTTTCTAAATCTTGTCAGCCATCTTCTGTCTACCGTTATGTAAAGACTATAAGTAAATCCGTCTTTGTTTTTATTACTTCTTCCATTGTTGGCAATTAAATTAACGCTTACCCATAAAAAGCAGCAAGAAGACAAAGGGTAAACATCTTCATGATGCCACTGTAATAAAAATATGCATCAATAAAAGTCTATTGTTTGATATGATTAGCTTGCATGGCTTAAATGTGGCTAAGCATGTATCTTCTTGTGGCAAAAATCTTGAACCTCACAGAAAATTTATACAACTCTAAATTTCATAACAAACACAGATTGTTATTACTCACAGCTGGATGCAGATAATGAACCGGGCAACTCTCAGTCCTGAAATCGTGGTGTGGCGAATGAATACGACAGGAGAAAATATGTACTTTGCTTCGCAGCTAACAGATCAATAAGTATTAGGATTGATGACACAAATATTTCCCCATCTGTTTTTTTTTATGTTTGAAGTTGAGAGGTAGGAGCTGCTGAGCTATGAATCGACGTGTGCGGACGTTTCGCCGCTGGACGTTTCGGAGTCGGACGTTTTGCCGCATTATGTCAGAGAGAGAGAGAGAGAGAGAGCTTACTTACTTCTCAAAGAATGAAAGTAACTACTAGATTACAGAATAATTCTTTATTTCAAACAAATTTTACACACAGACTTCACAGACAGTTCACTTTGATTGTCACAGATTATGCGCAACAGCTTTGAGAAAAAACATTGATGCAATGGCGAGAGAAATGTGTGAGCTAACGGTTCACATGAGGAGGGATAGTGAGAGAGAGTTCACTGATACATTGATACAATGGCGAGAGAAATGTGTGAGCTAAGGGGCGTCACACACTTGACTTCGGCTAAAGGTCCCGCGTGAAATGCCGAAATGAAGTGCCCCGCGCCGAAACGTCCGGCGGCGAAACGTCCGTGTACCATGAATCGAAGGTGAACGTGAAGGTAAACCACTTAGGATTACTACAACCATAATTAAGCGCTCAGACAACATTGGTATTAGCAAGTTCACAACTTTACAAAAAGAAACCTACAAATGTGAAATGTACAAAAAAATTTTAAAATTAATGATTGCGGATGTCTTCAAATACTTGTATTTTTTGCATGTTCAAATTGTGTAGGTAGAAAGCTTAATTTTCTATAAAAATAGTGGAGTAATGTTAGAACTTTATGCTGTTTTTTCTTTATAACATTGAACATGTTCTTAAATGCATTGATGTTTTCTTTACATAGTATGTTTTTGGGTTTACCCCGTCGTGACATTCAGAAAAAATAAAAAAATAAAAACCACGGTAATCACTGGTCAAGCAGTTTTACAACGACCGGCTCACAGAGCAAACAATTCCTCAACAACAGATGTTATGTATCAAAAGGTACTACAAAGATGGATTAAACGGCTTTCTGTTGACTTTCTATGCATGCCTCTGTGTGGCAACATGTGCACCTTATAATGTTCACCTCTGTGGTCTTGATGTTTATGATCATCCGTTAAAAATAAAGTTTAAGCTCAAAGACCGATCTGAGAACCGAAGCTGTTTTGTACATTTCTTTTGTCTGATAATCAAATAGAGACAATATGCATGTGTGTATCTGTGTAGTAGTAGTAGTAATAGTAGTAGTAGAGGAGGAGGAGTAGTAGTAATAGTAGTAGTAGTAGTTAGAGGAGGAGACGGAGTAGTACAATAAATAAAAAATTGGTATACTGTACACTGTGCTTTTTCAAAAGTTTATTCTCTGGTATTTGCATAGGGTTAGTCGTAGACATATCAAGCCAATTGAACATTACCACAGAAGTAAGTATCCTGTTTGAAACCTTCTAAGCTGCAAATGAAAACTAAATGTTGATGGTCGGGTCGGGTTTCCATTCCTACACAACATGACCGTCAGTGAGGATGTAAACTCATAAGCCCTTCACACGCTTAGGGGATTAAATATTTTCTGAACTTACTGCACCTAAGCGTGAAATAATCATTGTCATGCTCTGTGGAGTCGACATTTATTAACGCCAGTGAAATTCATGGAGCTTAAACTCCATTCCTGATGGAACGAGCGAGTTTAATCTTATTAACTAGCAGTGCACGAACAAAGCAGTAAATGCTGTTTTTATCTACTAATCCCATTAAGACGATACACACGTGTGCATATGTGTGTGCTTATGTATTGTTTGTTAGCTCGTGTGTGTATTAGTTTATTCTTTGTGCATGTGCTTGTAAGTGCGAACGCTAGTATCTTTTAATTAAATATGGTCTCCGCTTTTTTGTTCTCAGCCATTTCTTCTCTTTGTTAGTGCATCTGTTAGTACACCAAAGAGTACATTTGTTGACACGCTTAATCGTACATTTTAGTACACTTTATGGTACTTTTGTTAGTATACGTAGCAGTACATTTGATAGAACAAATTATAGTACATTTGTTAGTATCCTTAAAAGTACATTTCGTAGTCTACTTTAAAATAAAGTTGTCAGTACACTTAATAATAATACATTTCTTAGTATACTTCATACTTCAATTGTTAGTATAAAGTAATAAATAGTAATCTGTTAATGTAATAGTAATCTGTAATATTACATTTATTAGTATTTCTAAAACTACATTGTTTAGTTAGGTTAATAGTACAGTTGTTAGTATACCAAATAGTAATTTGTTCCTACACTTAAAAGTACATTTATTAGTGTGCTTAATAGGATACTTGTTAGTAAAGTTAATAGTATGTTTGGAAGTATAGATAACATTACATTTGACTGTGTAGTGCCTTTGAAGCTACCTCTGTGCTTCATGACTCCTGGGGTCTTGGAGTGCACAGGACTCAAGGAAAATATAAAAAAAAATTCCAGCAAAGTATTTTTTGAACTCGTGAGTTACCTGACCAGAGTGAGCATCGCTTAAAGTGTTCAAGAAGAAAATTATTAACACGTGCTTGAGATTTTTATAATATTTTTAGATGGTCAGCTTAATATAATATGTGGCAAGGCATCTTGCCCTTCACAGGCACACACACACACACTCAAACTTAAACACACAGGCAATCATACACCCGCAAGATAAGTTTTAACCACAAACTTTACATATACTAATTCTTACACTCACACATTCTTTTACGCACACACACACACACAAGACAAACTATTACATGCACAGGATCACTTCCACACTCACACGTGAAAGTTAACAACCATAATCTTGCATGTACGTCTCTATGTGTGTGTATGTCATTCTTTTCTTGAAAGTACCCGAATTAAGACTAGTGAAAGGCTTTTTGGTTTTGACTTTTTCTTTGTAAGTGTAAGTAATTTTTCTATCATGTGAGAGTGTGCGTGAGTGTTTAAATTATCACAAATATAAAGAAGATTGTTTCTGCTGTGTATGTGTGTGTGCCCATGGCTGGAGGGTTGGAAAAAAGAGAATTTTTAGTCACGTCCTTACAATGCACAACAAGAACATTTATGATGTTGTAAAACATTTCAAATTTACTTTTAATCCATTTGCCTATCGTTTCCATCATGAACCAGCTGAAGGCCTTCACTTGGTGATACCTCTCCAGATCTTTCAACACCACAAAGCAGTCGTGTGTAATTAAGAATGTTATTATTAATTATTGTCGGTCTCTAATATCTTTGAGATAGATTTTACATTTTATATGTAGACTCTTGCATGTATGTCTTCCTTTATGGATTGAGTAAGGACTTGGTTTGTTTGGCAACACCATTCCAAATCTGAAAACATTAAAGTATAATCACGTGACCATGCAGGATTCTTATTAATTCCGATGTAACTGCTTTCCCCCCATTAAAGCTAATTATCTTTCTTTTAACTTTACTTAACCACTTATTGTTATACTTGAGTTCATCCACACACATAATTACTCACCAGCTACTCCATCTAACTATTGCGAACAGAAAAGAGAAACTAGTACATGCACGAAATCACTAACTATTCAAGCATGGTCTTACTTTTAGTCCATTTCTTTCGTTTTCTTCGCGTGAAATTTCCCCGTCACCTGGAAATTTAAATATACAGACATCTTAAAAACAGTTGAACACTTAGATATTACTGTAGGTGAAAAAAAAAACTATCAACGGATTTCCGGTTAAAGTGCTAAAGTAATTATTCCGGTTCATAACACTCACCGTTAGAGTCCATCATCTTCATAACGGAAAAAGGAACTGATTGATCGAGGACGCCGTCCTCATTGCCGTCCAGCTTGTCGTAGTAGATAAAGATCCCCATGTTAGGCACCAGTGGCATCGAACTAGCAAAACTACTTATGTGCTCTGAAAGACTGACATAACCATCGCCTGCAAAAGGGATTTGTAAAATCGACATTTCTTTATTAAGAAATAAACGACTGAGGAAAAAAATAAACCTAAAAACTGATATATCCATTGCCTGCAAAAGGGATTTGTAAATTGACGATATTTTTAATTTTGAAGGAAAGACTGAGAAAAAAAATTAACTTAAAAAGCTGAGACCAATTTACTCAACTTGAAATACATTCATCCGCAAAGTTTCTCACAAATCAATGTATGTATGTACAGTTATTTTATGTCTTTCTTAAGAAGCAGTTTATGATAGTAGAATAAATTTACTGTATTAAAATACACAGTAAAGTGTCATTTCTATTGTTAACAGATTTTCTTACTTAACCTTCTTGTGAGCATTAATGTATGTTTGCCATAATTAACATACCGTGTCTTTGTTTGAAGGTTTTTTATAAATAGAGGAAAATAAACTATATATTCTGTGCGTGTTTACGCACGCGCTACACATGAGATAGGTGTTAACTTCATTTTTGTTCTGTGAAATTCTGTAGATTTATGTAATACGTGGTTTTTGTTTTTTGTAAAGGAATTACAATCAATAGTTGTGTGTGGATAACTTTTAGGAAAAAAACTCTCTAGTGACTGTGTTGCACAATCCGCAAGTATCAAACCGCCTTGGTGTGTTTTACTTACTATTTATTTTAATTTTTGATGTACTTTAGTTGCTTTAACACATACTTTATTAAGACCATAGAGGAGGGAATTACTTGAAGTGACAAGGGCTCATACGAAATAAAGTCTGTCCCAAAAAGATATCAAATACCTTGGTCATCGAAAATATCAATATTCATCCTTTCACTCTACCATCATTGATGTGCTAAATGTCTAGACTACATATTACTCAACGTATACAGTGTATATTGCTCGCGCGTACATGTGTAACTATCATGCCTTAAAAACCTATCTATAGTCTAATTATATACAGTTCAAATGACTGAAAATCGATTACAAGCGAATCTAACCCTCCTTAAGACTGTCTATGATGATGATGAATAGGAGGAGGAGGAGGAGGAGGTGGAAGAGGAGGAGGACAAGGTTGAGGATGATGATGAGGAGGAAGAGAAGGAGAAGGAAGAGGATTTTAAAAGCTACAATACCAAAAGCATCAACATATTACCGTTGATGTCCTTTTTGTTGAAATCAGCCTGTAATTCGTCCTGCTGTAGAGCGCCATCACCGTCAAGGTCGATAATGCTGAAGTAATCGTCGCTGTTGGAGTTCTCCCTGAAAGTATTTACCATTCCTTGTCCTTTCTTCATTCATAAAGTCGACGTTTTATCTTTAAATATAAGTTTCTCCTTTTTTCAATATTTGTTTACTTCTTAGTTAAAGGTTGTCTACAGGTACTGTCATGCTGCTAATTCTAGTTGTGGTACCAGTTTGTAGTGTTCATCCCTTGTTAACAAAATATAAATGACAGAAAACAATATATTGTAAAATCATTTAATTTAAAGTTGTAGCGTAAAACTAATTCTATTTTGTTTCACTATTATTATTTATTCCATTGTTAATTTAATTAAATTAATGCTTACCCATAAACAGCAGCAAGAAGAAGACAAAAGATAAAAGTCTTCATAATGCAACAAGCCTTTTTTTCCCCTGTAATAAAAAATACAATAATGTATTTTAAAGGTTTTTTTATGTTTCCACTTTTAATATTCAATTATTAAAAATAGAATTTAGCAGATATATACGCAAGCACATGCATGCAAATGTACGCACATGTGCGTATGAACTTGAATATACACATACACATATGCACATATACATATACACATTAAAATATATAATCACTTAAAATCCATTATTTTCTATGATACGATTTCGTGACTTAAATGTAGTTAATCGAATATCATCCTATGGCAAAACTTTGTAACCTCACAGAAATTTTTTGCAACAGTAATTATCAGAACAAATAAATATTATTTTTGCTTACAGCTGGATTCAGATGAGGAACGTGACAACCCTCGGTGCTCAAATCGTGGTGTGGCGAATGAAGACGAGAGAAGAAAATACAGTGGTACCTCGACATACGAGTGCCCTAAGATACGAGTGTATTGAGATACGAGCCGCCAAGCAAGCGATATTTTGTTTCGAGATGAGAGCAAGATTTGAGATACGAGGATACGAGCGTAAACTCCATTCCTGATGGGACGAGAATGTCTAATCTTATTAACTAGCAGTGCACGAACAAAGAAGTAGATGATTTTTTTTATCTAATAATCACACTACAGCGAAATATACTTATGCATATGTGAGTGCTTATGTGTTAGCTTGTTTCTTAGTGCGTGTGTGTATTAGTGCATTCTTTGTTCATGTGTAGGTGAGTGCGAACGATAGTATCATTTAATTAAATATCGTCTCCACGTTTTTGTTTGGGCAGTGGTTCTCAAAGTGTGGTCCGCGGACCACTAGTGGTCCCTGGGCATAAGTCAGGTGGTCCGCGGCTGACAGTCAATATGTCACCAAAGTGATGTTTAAAGTGATGCATTTCTCGCATTAACATTTTAATTACAAAGAACGAAGTACGTAGTTTATTGGCAACTTATTACTATACTACTGTCACAAAAGGACATTTAGATTTGAATTAAAATGAAACAAATGCGGCAATTTAAATTTGAAATTCATAGTACAGAGTTATTTTTAGGCCTTGGTGGTCCGCCATAGTTTTTATTTAAGTAAAGTGGTCCGCGGTCCGAAAAACTTTTAGAACCACTGCCCTACAGTATTCTCAATTGAGATCAGAACACGGGATGCTACTCTCCGATTTCATTCTCATTTCGTTTAAACCTCTGTCGTGGTTTTAACTTCTTTTTGTCACTGTCACTGTTCTTCTTGCAGTCTGTTATGACTTTAATTCCAAAATTAAACTCTAAAAATAAAAATATTTGTTGGGTACCAAGCTCAACTGTATGTATGTTATACACGAATTCCTCAAGTTGTCTGCAGGGGTTAGTTTATGTTCAAATATTTTTAATTTTAGAAAATAGCAGTATGAACATTGTGAGCTAACGTATATATTAATTTTTTTTACATCTTACAATGTACTTACTGTTTGAAATAGAAGCAAGTCAGTTGTACCAAGGGAACTTGGGTTGTGGTGTGTGTGGTCAGTAGATGGCAGGGCCAAATATATACTGTGATTCGTGAAAAAGAGATTTATAACTTAAGACTAAGCTTGTCATAAGGAAAACATCTACTGCTTTTAAACTGTAAGTAAATGTGACTAGCGAGGAGGCGTTTTACGATAAAATCAAGGAAATCTCATGATGGATGTGAAGAAGTGGTGAGGATTATTAATTACCCAGCAATAAAACCACGTATTTACTTTTAAATTTCAGTGAATTAACGATTTTTTTTCTGAATGTCTCTATGTCCCTTTGTGTATGTGTAGGCGTCAGGCAGGGGAGGCAATAAGCCGCGTCGTGGCAAGTGTCGAGTTGCCGGACTTGATCCTTACAAGTACACACATGGCGCTTAGCATTTATGTTTTCTTTGGTGCAGGTGTATATGCTGAGGTTGTAGAGGCCAATATCATGTGCGTCTAACAACAGTTTAATAACTACGACGACGACGACGACGACGACGCTGCTGCTGCTGCTGATGATGATGGCGAAGTCCACTCCAGTTCTTACGTAGCATAGTAAGAAACGATAAAAGTTATACGTTTTAAGTACTCACTGAAAAACGAAAAGTAGAAATCAAAAAGTGAAAGAAACAACAACAACAACAACAACAACAACAACAACAACAAACAACAACAACAACACACGCTGTCTTACTCTCCCTATCTGTCACTCTATCACAAACACAGAGAGATACACCTCTTTATAAGTAAAGAACGCAGTAAATGCTGACGGTTGTTCAAAAATAATCTTTTTTTTCACAGAAGTTCAACAATAGTCTTTCTTACTTTTTTTCTTTAGAGCTGGAATTAACATTTCACTCTAAGAAATTATATTAATGATGTTTACGAAACTTCTAGTTTTCTGTGTTTAAATGTACTTCCCGTTTAAGGGGTAGCTCAATTTTATATCTTGTGTCTTGTATGTCTATCCTATTATGCTGTATACCCAGCAGATAAAAGTTGTATTTGATGAAATGTTTTCTAAATGTCCGTTTGTCACTCTTTAGACTTTAGTCGTCTACTCTCTTAGTCAGAAATCGTCCTTCTAACAAACCACTAGGTATCAAAACATTTACTAGAAACCAAAACAAATTATTTTACACATGATTCTACAAGAAGGTCGACTAAAGATATATAAAATGACTTTTTTCTCAAAAACCTGCTCCCAACATTTACGGTGGTCAATGAGATTTGTCTAACTTAAGCTTATGCTGCTCTAAAGGAGTTGAGCCTCTTTAGCGATTATTGCAAAAGCCTCAGTGAGACAAGAGAATAAAACCTAAAGCATACAGAATATAAAAAAGGATTATATGATAGGAAACAATACTCTGAAGGAGTTGAGCCTCTTTAGCCATTATTGCACGAAACAAAAGCTTCAATGAGACAAAAGAATAAAACCTTAAGCTTGTAGAATATAGAAAAACGAGACAATGTGATAGGGATCAAAACAGAAAATTTAGAAAAAAAAGACATCATGTGATAAATAACAAAGCAGAAAATTATTGCAAAATTTTTGTTCTCGGAGATGCTGAGCTTCGTTATGTTTGCCGAGGATAAAGGGAGGTAAGGACAACCTAACTAGCAGCCAGCTTTGAGTTTTACTTCCCTTTTTGATTTTAATTAGATAAATAATTAAATAAATAATTTAAATGATATAAACAGAATTTGTTAAGAACTTATTTTTGGATTGTTAACTTGGTTTTTTTTTAATTAGTCTTGGTTTGATTACTTCCCTTAGACTATAACAACAGCGGCATGTCCATCAGATGATCTCAAGAAATATTTCTTGGTATACATGTTTAGTCAGGTAACTGCAGCTAATGTATCATACAAATTAATTTGGTATTAGTTAAGTTTTTTTATCTTACAATATATTTACCGTTTGAGGAAGAAGTAATTCGATGGAACCAAAAGAACTCGGGTTGTGATGTGTGTACGGTCAGTAGATCGCGGGACCGAATATATACTTTGATTCCTGAGGATCAAACCAATAAATCAAGACGAAGCTTTTATATATAAAATATCTGCTGCCTTGTAATCTGTAAGTAGGTGTGACAGGTGACAGTGTGCTGTAATAAACACAAGATTATCCGATGATGTATGAGAACACGTGGTGAATGTTTCTCTGGGAAATAATCTGCACGTGCTGGCAAACGATCTTCCATCAATGTATCTTATTATTTATTTGCACACTTCAGTGAATTCACGAATCTGTTACTTGAATTGATCTGCAGCAGGTCTATTCACAGTGTGTGTCTGTTGTTGTTTGTGTGTGTAGGCTTCAGGCAGGGGAGACAACAAGCCGCGTGGTCTCAAGTGTCGATTTGCCGAACTTGATCTTTAGACGCACACACATGTCGCTTAGCATTGCATGCTGTAATTTTCCCTTCTTTACTGAAATCCCTTATCCTTAAGACCACTACCTTAGTTTTTCTTCAGTTTATTTCTAATTTAAGGTTCTGGCGAGTCGGTTTATTTAGTTTTGGAGTGAAGCCGATATGCTTAATAGGAACATCAGATCGTCTGCAAACATGAGAATGAACAGTTCAACTAGACCAGTGGTTCTCAAAGTGTGGTCCGCGGGCATCAGTCAGGTGGTCCGCGGCTGACAGTCGTCATATGTCACCAAAGTGATGTTCAAAGTGATGCATTCATCGCATTAACATTTTAATTACAAAGAACGAAGTACGTAGTTTATTGTCAACTTATTACTGTACTACTGTCACAAAAAGACATTTAATTTTGAATTAAAATGAAACAAATGCGGCAATATAAATTTAAAATTCATAGTACAGAGTAATTTTTAGGCCTTAACACACACACAACACAAACTAGTACATGCACAATATCACTTCCACACTAACACGTGAAAGTTAACAACAATAATCTTGCATGTACGTCTCTATGTGTGTGTATGTCATTCTTTTCATAAAGGGCACACATTAAGACTAAAGAAAGGCTTTTTGATTTTGACTAAGAAATAGCTCAATTTTTCTTGTGTAAGTGTAAGTCGTTTTTCTATCATGTGAGAGTGTGCGTGAGTGTTTAAATTATCACAAATATAAAGAAGTTTGCTTCTGTTGTGTATGTGTGTGTGCCCATGGCTGGAGGGTTGGGCAAAAAGAGAATTATTAATCACGTCCTCACAATGCACAACAAGACCCTTTATGATGTTTTAAAACATTTCAAATTTACTTTTAAGCCATTTGCCTATCGTTTCCATCATGAACCAGCTGAAGGCTTTCACTTGGTGATACCTCTCCAGATCTTTCAACACCACAAAGCTGTCGTGTGTAATGTTATTCGTAATGATTGTCGGTCGCTAATATCTTCGAGAAAGATTATACATTTTATATGTAGACTCTTGCATGTATGTCTTCCTTTATGGATTGAGTAAGGACTTGGTTTCTATGGCAACACTATTCCACATCTGAAAACATTAAAATATAGTCACGTGACCAAACATGATTCTTATTACGTCCGATGTAACTGCTTCCCCCCATTTAAGCTAATTATCTTTCTATTAACTTTACTTAAGCATTTATTTTATACTTAAGCTCGAAAATGAACAAATTAACCACGGACCTGACGGTAAGTACCAACGAAGAAACTTTCCATCATTGCATAGAAACAGAATGAAAGAGGGAAATGTGCATTAAACATCGGGAGATGCTTTAAGGGAAAACCATGTAGTTTGTTGTGTTTGAAATGGAAATACATTGTTTTTGACACAAGTCACTATCTCGACTTCTTTATCACACTCATGCAAGCACGCTTTTATTGGTCATAAACTCACATAATTAGTTACTCACCGTCTACTTCATCTGATTATTGCGAACACAAAAGTGAAACTAGTATATTCACGAGATCACTAACTATTCAAGCATGGTCTTACTTTTTGAATATTTCTTTCGAACTCTTCGCGTGAAATTTCCCCGTCACCTGGAAATTTAAATATACAGACATCTTAAAAACAGTTGAACACTTTGATATTACTGTAGGTGAGAAAAAAAACTAACAACGGATTTTCAGTTAAAGTGCTAAAGTAGTTATTCTAGTTCATAGTCTTATCTAGATGCTGCTCTAGTGAGCCTTACGGTGCAAAGATTTAGGTTGAGAATGATAACACTCACCGTCAGAGTCCATGATCTTTATAACGGAAAGAGAAACTGATTGATCGATGACGCCGTCCTCATTGCCGTCCAGCTTGACGTAGTAGATAAAGGACCCCATGTTAAATAACAGTGGCCACGAACTAGCATAACTACTTATGAACTCCGAAAGACTGATATATCCATCGCCTGCAAAAAGGATTTGTAAATTGACGATATTTTTAATTTTGAAAGAAAGACTGAGGAAAATAATTAACCTTAAAAAGCTGAGATCAATTTACTCAACTTGAAAAACATTCATCCCCAAAGTTTCTAACAAATCAATGTATGTATGTACATTAATTTTATGTCTTTCTTAAGAAGCATTTTATGATACTAAAATCAATTTACTATATTGAAATACAAAGTAAAGTGTTATTTTTATTGTCAACAGATTTTGTTACTAAACCTTCATGTGATCATTAATGTATGTTTACCATGATTAACATACTGTGTCTTTGTTTGATGTTTTTTTTAAAAATAGAGAAAATAAACTATATATTCTATGCGTGTTTTCACGCGCGCCACACAGGAGATAGATGCTAACTTCATTTTTTTCTGTAGATTTATGTGAAATTTTGTAGATTTATGTAATATAGGTTTTTGTTTTATTTGTAAGGAGCTACAATTAATAGTTGTGAGTGGACAACGTTTAGGAAAAAAACTCTCTAGTGACTGTGATGCACAATGTGAATTAATCATGCCTTAAGAACCTATTTATAGTCTAATAATATACAGCTCAAATGACTTATAAAAATGATTACAAGCGAATGTAAAGCTCCACAAGACTGTCGATGATGATGAGGATGAGGAGGAGGAGGAGGAGGAGAAGGAGGAGAATGAAAAGGAGGAGGATTTTAAAAGAAACAACAACAAAATCATCAACATATTACCGTTGATGTCTTTTTTGTAGAAATCAGCCTGTAATTCGTACTGCTCAAGAGCGCCATCCCCATCAAGGTCCATAATGCTGAAGACATCTTCGCTTTTGGAGTTCTCCTGAAAGTATTTACCATTCCTTGTCCTTTCTTCATTCATAAAGTTGCCGTTTTATCTTTAAATATAAGTTTCTCCTTTTTTCAATACTTTTTTACTTCTTAGTTAAAGGTTGTCTACATGTACTGTCATAGTGCTAACTCTAGTTCTGGTACCAGTTTGTAGTGTTCATCCCTTTTTAACAAAATATAAAATACTGAAAACATTATATTGTAAACTCATTTAATTTAAGTTTGTAGTGCAAAACTAATTCTATTTTGTTTCCCTTAAATTGGCAATACCTACATATAATTTGATCCATATGACAACATCTGATGTGACAATTTACTCAATCTTGTCAGCCACCTTCTATGTACCGTTATATAAAGACTGTACATAAATACGTTTTGTTTTTATTACTTCTTCCGTTGTTAATTTAATTAAATTAATCCTTACCCACAAACAGCAGCAAGAAGAAGACAAAAGATAAAAGTCTTCATAATGCAACAAGCTTTTTTGCCCCTGTAATAAAAAAATACAATAATGTATTTTAAAGTACAATGTATTTTTGTTGTGTTTCTCCTTTTAAAGTTCGATTAGTGAAAATTAGCTTTTAGCAGATGTATACGCAAGCACATGCTTGCACATGTACGCTCAGGTGAGTATGAACTTGAATATACACCAGGGGTCTCAAACTCAATTTACCCGGGGCCACTGGAGGCAGAGTCTGGATGAGGCCGGGCCGCATCAGGTTTTCCACAAGAAAAGCTCTTACAAAAACATTCCAATGTTATCAAATGTCTTATTTTTTCATCTTAATTTGTGTTAAAAATAAAAATAAAATTAACAAATTCAAAGAAAAAAAATAAATCAATTAGTAATAAATGAATAAATTGAAAATTAAAAATATATAATATATACAGCAATATAGAAGACTGAAGAAAATATAGTTGCTGACCAGAGAAATGTAATTATTATTATTCAGATTCAAATGTCTGTATTAGCATTTCTTTAACATTTAACTTTCTGAACATGAATGGAACATTGAACATAAACTGTTTTGAACATGGCTTCTTCTGCCTACTTCTTGCTGCTAGAGGTCTGGCAGCGCTTACTCTCACATAGCGAGCCACATTTGGCTTAAGGAGGAAGCAGTTGAGACCCTCAGTACGGCTTGAAGATGTTCATCAGTAAGTCTGGATCTGTACTTGGACTTATTGAAGTTCAAGTAGAGAAGAGCTTTTCGCACAAGTATGTGCTCCCAAAAAAGACACATGGTCCCGCTTGAAACATTCGAGAAAGCTCAGGGAAGCTAGGGGGCAATTCTCTCAAAAATTGCCCGAGCTTGTCCGCTTTTCCACTCACCTCCCTGAACTTGGCTTTGAGTTCAGAGTTGCACTGCAGGTCAATGAGCCCATTTGAAGCACAGGAGGAGCATCTTGTACATAAAAGGAGTAGGGTCCTCAAAAATTTGAACTGTGGTGTTCTGTGCGTCTTTGAAATCCGCAAATCTGTGATCGAATTCCTCCTGTAGCTTCAAAATGAATCCACATACTCTTCACCGCTGAACGGTGTGCCTGCATCCATGAGTGCCTTGCATGCTGAGAAATGGCAAAGGTCTGTCTGAGAAAGTTGGGCTTTAATAACATAAGTTTTGTAGAGAATGCTCTCACGTTGTCATAGGCAACACTGACAAGTTGCCCCTGACCTTGTAGCTTCTTGTTCAGTACGTTAAGCTCATGTGTCATATCAACCAAAAAAGCTAAGTCCATGAGCCATTTTGGATCACTTAGCACAGGAACAGCAACCCCATCTTTCTCCATGAAGGCTTTCACTTCGGCTCTCAACTCAATCTCTTCAATATGTTTCCCCTGCTGACCCAACGTACCTCGGTGAAGCAGAGCACATCCCCATATTCTGACTCCATTTCCTCTAAAAAAGCACGAAACCTTCTGTGCTTTAAGCCCCTGGATCTGATTTGGTTTGATACATTTCACAACGAAAGACATCACATTGTCAAACTTCAGGCATTTGCTGCAAAGGGCCTGCTGATGAATAATGCAGTGCAGAGCAATGGCCTCCTCCACACCTTCCTCTTCCAGTTTGTTTGTTTTTTTTTTGTTTTGTTTCTTTTTTGAACAAGTGCCACCAGTCCTCCCTGTCATTGATGGCGCTCCATCAGTTGTTATTCCAACAAACCTCCTCCAAGGCAAACCGGCATTCTCAATGGCATCACACAGCTGGTGAAATATCTCCTGAGCTGTGGTCTGGCCATGCATTGGAATCACTGAGAGCAACTCCTCTATGACTTCAAAAGTGTCATCAACACCGCGGACAAAGACTGCGAGTTGGGCAGTGTCGGTGATGTCTGTGGTCTCATCAAGAGCGACTGAGTATACAATATGAAATAATATATATGAAACATTTTGCTTTCTCACACAGTTGATCATAAATGTCACCTGGACAGGTCAGAAAATGCGCTCTGCTACGGTGTTGGCAGAAAGGCTGATGTTGCTAAACTGACCTTTCTTTTCTGGACAGACAATTTTTGCAGCCTGTAATATGCACATTTTTTAAAAATTCACCTTCTTTGAATGGCTTTCCTGCTTTAGCAATCATCTCACTAACCACGTAGCTAGCTTCGACTGCTGCGTCATTCTCTTTGGTTGCTTTCTTAAAGAAATTTTGTTGCCTCAGTAGATGTGTTTTAAGATTAGCAACCCGGCTGACTCTCTCATCTCCCTGGTATTTTGCATACTCCTCAGTATGTCTAGTTGTGTAATGATGTTTCAAATTGTATTCTTTGTGCACTGCAACTTTCTCTGTGCAAATAAGACACGTTGGGCTGCCTCTGTGGGAGCGAGAGAGGAGAAGATATAACAGTATCAAACTCGGGCCGCACTAACATGAAACTTTGATATTGAGGTGGGGGCCGCAAACTTTTGTCCGGCGGGCCGCAGTTGGCCCGCGGGCCGCGAGTTTGAGACCCCTGATATACACATACACATATGCACATATACACATAGATACATATGCACATTAAAATGTATTATCATGTAAAATCAATTGTTTTCTGTGATAAGATTGCGTGGCTTAAATGTAGTTAAACGAATATCGTCCTATGGCAAAGCTTTGCAACCTAACAGAAATTTTTTCAACAGTAATTATCAGAACAAATAAAGATTATTTTTGCTTACAGCTGGATTCAGATGAGGAACGTGACAACCCTCGGTGCTGAAATCGTGGTGTGGCGAATGAAGACGAGAGAACAAAATATATACTTTGCTTCGTGGTAAAGAGATCAATTGAGATTAGGATCGATGACTAAATCTTATCAAGCCAATAGACCATATTAACAGAAGAAAATATTCTCTTTGAACTTTCCAAAGTTCCAAACGAAAACTAAATGTTGATGGTCAGGTTTCCCTTCTTACACAACATGACCGAGTCAGTGAGGATGTGAACTCATAAACCCCTCAAAAGCTTGAGGATTAAGGTGTAGTGACCTTACATATTGTCTTAGCTTACTGCTGCCCACATGTTTGTGAAATAAATGTTGTCATGCTCTGTGGAGTTGATATTTATGGTCGCCAGTCACATGTACTGAGCTTAAACTCCATTCCTGATGGGACTAGTGTGTTTAATCTTATTAACTAGCAGTGCACGAACAAAGCAGTAGATGGTGTTTTTATCTTCTAATCACATTAAGACAAAATACACGTGTGCATATGTGTGTGCTTATGTGTTAGCTTGTTTGTTAGTGCGTGTGTGTGTTAGTGCATTCTTTGTGCATGTGTTTGTGAGTGCGAACGCTAGTATCATTTAATTAAATATCGTCTCCACGTTTTTGCTAAGGGATTAACTTGCGTGTGTGTGTAGGTCCCCTGTCTACAGTATTTTGTACACTGACACTTATTTGTGTATAGATGTCAGGGCTATTTGTCTCACAACCACTCACACACCAAGAGTAGGGATACGACGTACCTAGCGAACCTATGATAAACGTAGACCACAACAAAGACGAAATGAGCGGTACCAATAAGCAGTTTAATAAAAATGCAGGAAAAAACAAGAAATAAAAAGGAAATTAAAGAAATTTTTTTACGCATACACATGGATTGCTCGCGCTGATCTATATTTGTTCATGTGAGAGTTTGGAATGTTTGATTTTTTATTCCTATCAGTATTATTTTTGTGGCTAATAAATTAGTTTTGTTTTGTTTCGTGAATATTGTCTTTGTGATTTCTTTATGGTCTGCGCTCAGTTGAGGTTAAACTGGCTTCGTTGCGTTCATGCGACAGTTAGTATCTTTAATATTTCAGTTGTTAGTATAAAGCAGTGATGCCCAACCTTTTTCGGCCTGCGGGCCATATACATTTTCGACATGCATGTCACGGGCCGCTTCACTGCAAAAATACAAAAAAATAAAAAAAATAAAGCAGATACAATTTTTATTAGAAACAAGTTGTACTTACCATTAATTATGTAGTAATTAGTGGGATATTTGAAGTTGTTTACCCGAATCCAATTTCTGAATGTCCCGCCTCATCGTAGAGACACCAAGTCGGAGCACTGAATCGAAATGTTCGTCCATCGAAAAAAAGATTGAGAGACGTCACTGCATAGGAATAAATACTTCTTCTTCCCTTTCTTTCGTTATTTTTAGGTCTTTTTTTTATTACTAACATGCCGATTTCCTGCACTGTGGGCACAAGTTTCGCCGGCCGGATGGCACCGCGTCGCGGGCCGGATATGGCCCGCAGGCCGTAGGTTGGGCATCCCTTTTATAAAGTAATAAATAGTAATCTGTTACTACACCGAATATTACATTTATTAATATTTTAATAGTACAATTATGAGTTAGGCTAATAGTACAGTTGTTAGTATACCAAATAGTAATTTGTTCCTACACTTAAAAGTACATTTATTAGCAGGGCTTCTGCTTACGCAAAAAATTGCGTACAGTACGCATTAGAAGTTCGGAGGACACCTTCAATTTTCGTCAATGGGGTCCCAGGGGACCCCTTCAAATTTGGGCGAAGAACAGATACAGAATTGGGTAAGTGTAGTGTCTGACGTCGTAGCCCAACCTACTGTTGTCGTCTGCTACAAAGTGAGAGTAACTTCCCTTCCACTGAGATGTTTCCCTTACCAGGAAGAGTTCCATTAACCTATTTCAAAGATGTCGTTGACAGCGTGGTTAAAATCATCTTCTCAGAAACGTAAAGAAAGTGAGCACCCCAAGTACAGTGAACTCATAAGCTCATCACAGATGCTTGCACATACTTCATGGCACAGAAATCTCGCCGCTTCTGACTAGACATTACAGTGCTTTGTGTGACTGAAAGGCAGTTGAACAAAGTAGTTGATTTGTTGGGGTTTTTTTTTCAACTTTATAAAGGGACCCCTTAGAGTTAGCCTGGGACCCCTTAGAAATCTGAAGAAGGGTTTGGGACCCCAAAGAATTTAGCCTTAGCAGAAGCCCTGATTAGTATGCTTAATAGGATACTTGTTAGTAAAGTTAATAGTATGTTTGGAAGTATAGGTAACATTACATTTAAGTATGTAGTGCCTTTGAAGCTTACCTTGTGCTACAGGACTCAAGGAAATTAAAAAAAAAATTCCGGCAAAGTATTTTTTGAACTCGTGTGTTACCTAACCAGAGTGAGCATTGCGTAAAGTATTGAAGACAAACGGTATTTAAAAAAAAAAATATTCACACGTGCCAGAGCTTTTCATAATTTGTTTAGATGGTCAGCTTAATATAATACGTGGCAATGCATCCTGCCCTTCACAGGCACACACACACACACACTCAACCCTAAACACACAGGCAATCATACACCCGCAAGATAAGCTTTTAACCACAAACTTTACAAATGCTAATTCTTACACTCACACGTTCTTTTACGCACACAAACACACACACACACACAAGACAAACTATTACATGCACAACATCACTTCCACACTCACACTTGAAAGTTAACAAACATAATCTTGCATGTATGTCTGTATGTGTGTGTATGTCATTCTTTTCTTAAAAGTGCCCGAATTAAGACTAGTGAAAGGCTTTTTGATTTTGACTAAGAAATGGCTCACTTTTTCTTGTGTAAGTGTAAGTAATTTTTCTATCAGATGAGAGTGCGCTTTAGTGTTTAAATTATCACAAATATAAAAAAGTTTGCTTCTGTTGTGTATGTGTGTGTGCCAATGGCTGTAGGGTTGGGCAAAAAGAGAATTATTAATCACGTCCTCACAATGCACAACAAGACCCTTTATGATGTTTTAAAACATTTCACATTTACTTTTAAGCCATTTGCCTATCGTTTCCATCATGAACCAGCTGAAGGCCTTCACTTGGTGATACCTCTCCACATCTTTCAACACCACGAAGCAATCGTGTGTAATTAAGAACGTTATTATTAATGATTGTCGGTCGCTAATATCTTCGAGAAAGATTTTACATTTTATATGTAGACTCTTGCATGTATGTCTTCCTTTATGGATTGAGTACGGACTTGCTTTCTTTGGCAACACCATTCCAAATCTGAAAAAATTAAAGTATAATCACGTGACCAAACAGGATTCTTATTACGTCCGATGTATCTGCTTCCCCCCATTAAAGCTAATTATATTTCTTTTAACTTTACTTAACCACTAATTTTTATACTTAAGGTCATCCACCCACATAATTAATTACTCACCAGCTACTCCATCTAGCTATTGCGAACACAAAATAGAAAATAGTATATTCACGAGATCACTAACTATTCAAGCAAGGTCTTACTTGTAGAATATTTCTTTCGAACTCTTCGCTTGAAATGTCCCCGTCACCTGGAAATTTAAATATACAGACATCTGAAAACCAGTTGAACACTTTGATATAATAGTAGGTGAGAAAAAAACTAACAACGGATTACCAGTCAAAGTGGTAAAGTAATTATTCTGGTTCATAGTATTATCTAGATGCTGCTCTAGTGAACCTAACAGTGCAAAGATTTGGGTTGAGAATGACAAAACTCACCGTTAGAGTCCATGATCTTCCTAACGGAAAGATAAGCTGATTGATCGATGACGCCGTCCTCATTGCCATCCAGCTTGTCGTAGTAGATAAAGGCCCCCATGTTAAATTCCAGTTGCCACAAAACTACATAACTCACTTATGAACTCCGAAGTAGACTGATATATTGTCCATTGCCTGCAAAAGGGATTTGTACATTTGACGATATTGTTTAATTTTGAAAGAAAGACTGAGAAAACAAATTAACTTAAAAAGCGCTAAGACCAATTTACTCAACTTTAAAAACATTCATTCGCAAAGTTTGTCTTAACACATCAATGCTATGTATGTCTGGGTAGTTATTTTGGTTTGGTGTGATGTCTTTCTTAAGACGTAGCATTTTTGATAGTAGAATCAAATTTACTCCTGTATTGAAATATTGTCAACAGATGTTTTTACTTAACCATAATTAAGTGTTTGCCATAATTAACATACCGTGTTGTGGCTTTGTTTGTTTTGTAGGGTTTTTATAAATAGAGAGAAAAATAACTATATATATTCTGTGCGTGTTTTCGCTCGCGCCACACATGATGATAGGTGTTAACTTCGTATTTTGGTTCTGTGAAATTCTGTAGATTGGTATGTAATACGGTGTTTTTTTTTTTTATTTGTAAAGGAGTTACAAACAATAGTTGGTGGCGTGACAACTTTTAAATATGAAAAGACTCTCTAGTGACTTGTGTTGCACAATCCCGCAAAGTATCAAACGCCTTGGTGTGTTTTGTTTTTTTGACTTACTATTTATTTTTTTTGCATTTGTTTGATGTACTTAGTTGGCTTTACACAGTACTTTATTAAGACGTCATAGAGGAGGGAATTACGTGAAGTGACAAGGGGGGCTCCTACGAAATAAAGTCTGTCCCAAAAAACATATCAAATACCTGGTCATCGAAAAGTATCAATGTTCATATCTTTCACTCTACCATCATTGGATGTGCTAAATGTCTAGACTACATATTACTCAACGTATACAGTGTATATTGCTCGCGCGTACATGTGTAACTATCATGCCTTAAAATCTATTTATTTATAGGCTATTAATATACAACACACATGACTGATTAAATGGATTACAGTGAATGTAAGCTCCGTAAGACTGTCGATGATGGAGCATAATGATGATGATGAGGAGGAGAGACGGAAGAGGAAGAGAAATATGAAGGAAGAGGATTTTAAAAGCTACAATAACAAACAAAAGCATCAACATATTACGGTTGATGTCATTTTTGTTGAATATCAGCCAGTAATTCGTCCAGCTGCAGAACGCCATCACCGTCAAGGTCCCACAACGCTGAAATCTTCGCTGTGTGGAGTTCTCCGAAAGTATTGAACCATTCCTTGTTCTTGTATACAGGTACTGTCATATTGGTAATTCTAGTTCTGGTACCAGGGGCTTTGTAAGTCCTCTCTTGTTAGCAAAATATAAAATACTGAAAACAATATATTGTAAACTCATTTAATTTAAGGTTGTAGTGTAAAACTAATTCTATTTTGTTTTCCTTAAATTGGCACTAACAACATATAATTTGATCCATATGACAACATCTGATGTGACAATTTACTCAATCTTGTCAGCCACCTTCTATGTACCGTTATATACAGACTTTACATAAATCTGTTTTATTTTTATTACTTCTTCCATTGTTAATTTAATTAAATTAATGCTTACCCACAAACAGCAGAAAGAAGAAGACAAAATATAAAAGTCTTCATAATTCAACAAGCTTTTTTGCCCCTGTATTAAAAAAATACAATAATGTGTTTTAAAGTACAAGTATTTTGTTGTGTTTCTCCTTTTAAATATCAATTAGTGAACATAGCTTTTAGCAGATATATTACGCAAGCACATGTTGGCAAGGGGGTTCACGTCCTTGAACATTGCACATACGCATACACATACACATACACATACAAGTATACACACATACCCATATTGCACACATACACATATACATACACACATACACATATACACATTAAAATGTATAGAATCTATTAAAAGCGCATTGTTTTTCTGTGATAAAGATTGCGTGGCTTAATGTAGTTAACGATATCGTCTATGGCAGACTGTTGTACCTCACTGATATTTTTTTGCAACACTAATTTTCAGAACAAATAAAGATTATTTTTGGCTTACAACTGGATTCAGATGAAGGAACGTGACAACCCTCGTTGCTGAAATCGTGGTGTGGCGAATGGACGAGAGAAGAAAATATCATACTTTGCTTCGTGGTAAGAGATTTCAATTGAGATGTTAGGATCGATGACTAAATCTTATCAATGCCAACTAGACCATATTAACGCAGAAGAAATATCCTTTTTGAACTTTTCTAAGTGCAAATGAAAACTAAACTGTTGATGGTCGGGTTTCCTCTCCTACACAACATGACCGAGTCAGTGAGCGATGTGAACTCATAAGCCCTTTCAAAATCTTGAGGATTAATGTGTGGTAGTGACTTACATAGTTGGCTCTTAGCTTACTGCTGCCCACCTGTTTGTGAAATAAATGTGTCATGCTCTGTGGAGTTGATATTTGGGTCGCCAGTGACATGTACTGAGCTTAAACTCCATTCCTGATGGGACGAGCGTGTTTTTTTATTAACTGCAGTGCACGAACAAAGCAGAGATTATTTTTTTAATCTAATAATCACACCAAGACGAAATACGAAATAAACGTGTGCATATGTGTGTCCTTATGTGTTAGCTTGTTTGTTAGTGCGTGTGTGTATGTCACGGACCGTCCGCGGACACGCGCATTCTTTCCACAAACCAAAATATTCTGATCGCTTGAGGGTGGTCGTACCTTCTTAGAGGCACGAATAATTATTCAATTCAAACACAATTTTAAATGAAACAAAGGCAAAGTATCAACAATCATAGATTCACTCCTTCATTCGCCACACAAGATATATTACCAATATATTATCATTCATCCAACGTACTATTAAGGTTAACAATAAAATTGATTCCCATAAATATTGTCACGGATGAAGATAGCTTTTATGCAAGGAGACAAACAGAAAGTGAAAGAAAAGGAGAAGGAGTTCAGGGCAAAGGCAAGAACGGCTAGAGTGGAATACAGAAAGAAGGTAGAAAAGCAATTAATTGAGGGCAACGCAAGAGATGCTTGGAAGGGCCTGGACACCATGATGGGTAGAGAACGCAAGACACAAAGAGTAAAGTGTGATGACCCAGTGTCATTTGTTAATGAGCTCAACACTATCTACGCGCGGTTTGATGTGAGAGACTTCAGCAATGAAGCAGAAGATATCTGTTCTTCACTGTCGGCAGCCACTGTCACCATCTGTGAGGGAGATGTCAGAATTCTCTCTCATGTGAACCCACGTAAAGCCCTGGACCTGACCACGTGAGAGGCAAAATACTCAAAGAGTGTGCTAGTCAGCTGAGTGGTGTTTTTACCAGACTTTTTCAGCTCTCCTTGACTCTCATAGTGTCCCCGCGTGTGGAGAACATCCACAATAATACCAGTGCCAAAGAAGCCTCAATGCTACCAACTTGAAAAGACTTTCGACCTGTGGCTCTCACGTCTGTTGTGGCCAAATGTTTGGAGAGAGTTGTGGGAAGATTGTTAATCCCCACCATGGCTGATCGCCTGGATCCTTTGCAGTTTGCCTACAAGCCACGCAGGGGGGTGTCTGATGCAACTCTCACGCTGTTAAATGCTATCCTACAACACTTGGACACTTCTGGCACCTAAGTTCGGGTCCTGTTCATGGACTTTTCCAGCGCCTTCAACACGGTCCAGCCACACCTTCTTGTACAGCGCCTACTAGACCTGGATGTCAACACTGGCCTAGTTCTATGGATCAGATCATTCCTGAAGGACCGACCACAGAGGGTGGGTCTCAGAGTTCCACCGACAGGTACTATAGGGTCCAGCAGCTCGTCTGACGGAGTTTATTTGTCAGTGGATGGAGTGATTCTGTCAGATGAGCAGATCCTCAACACGGGTATCCCTCAGGGATGTGTGCTTTCCCCCATCCTGTTCTCTGTATATACAAATGGGATTAGTATTAACAGTGCTATTCTCAAACTTGTTAAATATGCAGATGACATGGCCCTTGTGGGCTGCCTGGAAGACGAGCAGTCCCTGTCACAGTACCTGGCCTGTGTGGGGGAGCTGGAGGAGTGGTTTGACCGCAGCTTTCTGGATCTGAACGTTGAAAAAACGGAGGAGATGGCCTTTGGACGAGCCTACGAAGGAAGATGGCACAACCCCTCTCTCCCCCACCACTCCAAATCAAGGGACAGCAGGTTCAGAGGGCTGCTGTGTTTAGGTACCTTGGTACAGTGATCGACGGGAGGCTCTCATTTAGTGATCACGTGAACCAAGTGTACAAAAAGGCCCAGCAACGGCTGTACCTTCTGAGGAGACTTCGCAGCTTCGACGTCAGCTCTGGGTGATTGAGACTGTGTACAGGTCTCTTGTTGAGAGCATCCTCTCATTCAACATCGCTGCCTGGTATGGTCACCTACTAGTCAAAGACAAGGCAATTCTGGCCAGAATCATCCACCAGGCGAATAAAATTATTGGTCAAGCACAGCTGCCACTTTCTGACTTGTACCTTCATGCAGTCAGAAGGATGGCACATAACATCATTTCGGACCTGAAACACCCTCTCCACACCAGCTTCCAGCTGTTGCCCTCAGGCAGGCGCTATAAGGTACCACGCATAAGGAAAGCTGCCTACCAGAGGTCCTTCGTGCCAGCAGCCATCACCATCCTAATAAAGGCACAAGGACTCAGGAGGAATCAAACAGAGACTGAAGAAGAGAGAGTGCTGACATCTATTGTCAGCCATCACCTCGTGTGTCATTCTTGTCAATGACATTTTCTGGACGCAGCCGCGCGGTAAAGTTGAAGAAATTGAACAAATAGCAAAATAAACAACTGATCAATGCGTACGTGTCATCTACGGTGTCACCGATCACCGCAACTAAAAAATATATCCATGGTATTCATATTGCCATGGCATAGCGTCGCACGAACTGTTTCATCCTACACTTTGTGCGAGTTTGTTGCCTGTCTCGCGGTAAGTCGCTGCGATCTGCGCGGTTCGGACACGATAGGGACTGTCATTTCTGGTACTGTCATCTGACACCACAGACACTGTTACTTCTGGCACCACAGGCATTGTCACAAGAGTTCTGTGGTGATGGTTTGGAAGAGTAGCATACCACCCTGGCGTTTCCTCTTCACTGTCGTCATCCTGAAGGTATGGCGCCTCCGCAGTTGAATGTCCTTTATCTTGGAGTATACAAATGATCGTCTAGGTACACAAGAAGGACTGAAATTATAAAGTTCGGCATGGTGGTCTGCATTAACCTCTGGAAAGTGGCTGGTGTGGACGTCAGACCCATTGGCATCCTGGAACGGGCGTGTTGCCAGCGGCCCTAGCCAGTCCTTTTGTTGACAATGTCTTCTCAAGATGAGCTTCATGCACGGCTGCCTGTACTGCTGCGCCACATCTGCGGTAGAGTCCATTATCCGATCAAGGACGTTCTTCCCTAGTAGAAGCGACACGCGCCTCTGCGCTCACTTGTGACCATCGACCAGGTCCTTGACCACCAGGATAGGAACGTCCTCAGACGCTGGCAGTAAACATGTCCACCACCGGCCACTCCTGAGTTTGTTTTAGCTGTAAGTCCTGTATGTGCCCTCGTGCCCACTCGTCAGTGACCGTCGTTACCTCACTGCCGGTGTCGAGCAACGCCAACACTCAACTGCCATAAATGACAACCTCCGCCGTCGGACACTTTCCAGTCAGGCCAGCTACACTTTATTTCCCTGTCATCCTGTTACGGAAAACGGGGGCAGTCACTTTCCCTGACCGGTCGGGCTGCAGTCCTCCGAGATGGTGTCAATCCCCGCCACTTCGACGCTCTGCGCCGCCTTCTACCTCGCCTGCTTAAATTCTGAAGCTTCGTGGCGTATTCGTCGACCACCTCATCACGTTGCTGTGGCACTGATGTCGACATCTTTCCGTTCGCCGTACGCCTCCACTAGGACACCCAAGATCTTTCTCGGCGTATCTCTTGCGTCATGCGGAAGCATCATAACTCGACGTCTGCAGGTCCTCCAGCGAGCTCAAAGATGTAACCACGAGCCGCATTCTGACACATCGGGTTTATGGCGAGAGCTAACTCTACCTCTGTTTCAATCTCGTGGACAATCGTTGGTCACCGGCAAACTACTGAAAGCGGACTAACTAGTATGCTCGTAGAGCCTCTGCCCACCCCAACGGATAGCATCATGGTCCTCTCTATGTACTAATCTTCTGTCGTGGGCTTCTGCCCGTGATGAACAAATGTTTCTTTTTGTTCAGCAGTGCTTTTAGGCCCTTGGTCACCCAAGGTTTGTTGTTAGGATAAACATACACTGCTTTGATGGACTGGTGCAATCAACACTATTTTACTCCTCACTTTTACTCCTAACTGTGTGTTAAATGTCTGTATGGGTATGTAAGCAAAGACAAATTTCTGCCCTGGGTCTCCTGGGCAGACAATAAAGTCTGTTTTGATTTGATTTTGATTTGATTTGATTTGATGGTACTACCTATTTCCCTTATTTCAAATATGTACAAACAAGGAAACGTGTAGTGTAATTAGCATATGATCGCTCGCATCAATAGTATGGAAAGAAGGTGCTTAAAATATTTTAAGATGTGATGCTTACAATGCTCTGTTTTCGCTCAAACATTCTGAATATACTAAACATATTAATATTTATTTTAGCACAGTTATATTCATTCTAATTTTTTTAAAAATAAATATCACAAGTCTGTGTTCACGCACACAAGGTAGTTTCTTAAACTAAAATGGAACACATCGGAAATATATTAAACTGCTTTGAAGAGCATCATCCCATTGCTGGTGACAGTCTATCACTCTATGCATCAAGATAAGTTAAAAAATCTTAGTTCCATGGCATTTCCTCTGTCGCGTGTCGGCGATTGTGCTGTCATCCTTGTGTGCCTCCCATACTGAGCTGGTCCATCGTTAGGTGTTTTCTTCACGCTTTTGTCCCCTCTTCGTCTTACGTCTTGCGCGCGCGCACAGCTTCCTTGCCCAGATAGCATGCAAACGTTTTAAAAACGTTTTAAAAACGTTTTAAAATGTTTACATAAAAAGTTTTAAAAATGTTTGCAGAAAATGTTTTTAAAACGTTTATCATGCACATCAAAGTAATGTTTTTAAAACGTTTTCTGCAAACATTTTTATAACGTTTTTCAAATGTTTTTAAAACGTTTTATAAACATTTTTCTGTAAAACATTTTAAAAACATTTAATAAATATTCATATGTAAACGTTTTTAAAACGTTTTTAAAATGTTTTTTAAACCTAATTTAAATGTTTTGCATGACACATTTTTAAAACGTTTATAAAATGTTTTTTTAAACTAATTTAAATGTTCCACATTTCACACATACTTTCTGCAGTTTCACTTCAAACATGGCAAAAAGGATGTACAGAGAAGATTTTCATTTGTTTTAATTAAAACATATTTCGTGTCGTTGGGAATAAACCCAGGAGACATTTACATTATACAATAGCAAGTACAAAATGGTGACCATTTGTGATAAAAATGAATAAATGATACTCAAAAAAGAGAAAAAAGAATATGAATTAATTAAACACCGACAAATCAATGCATAGGATTTTTTCTTAAATTAATACTTTTAAATATTTCAATTGCAAATACTTAAAGGTGAGGTGGTGCGGCACTGTGCTCCGTGCAGAGTGCCAAGGAATAATTAAACTAAAACTACACTTATAGACCTTTAGATTTACAAAAAACAGTGAATTGTAAATACAATTGGATGATGTACAAAATACACCAAAAAGTACAGTTACCCTGTTGTAGATAACAACATGCACATTATCATCTCTACCTTTATACAAGGGACATATCATTCCAATTAATTAATAATATGAGAATTTCCATACCGTAAAATAAGGCTGAACAATTAAAAGTTCATGTATGTCTGGTAAAGCGGCTTTACGAAAAATGCACTTAGAACACTATCAGATCCACATGCCTTCATTTTAACATACTAAAACCTTCTTATATGTAATTATTAGATATCTCAAATATGAGACATTGTTGCTAAATATCAGCAAGCGTCCAATTAGGGTCAAGAGTGGCTTGGTGATAAGCCTGATGTTCCTTATGCAGCAAAGTTAGGCATACATGCCAGTGTAGAGGAGTAAAAGGAGGCAAAAGCACAGAAGTGTTATATGTGGGAGACAGCTCTTGAGCGTGGGGGAGAGCCAGTGACAAAGGACTGTCAGGACTGCCTGCTGTTGCCGTTGGAAGCGAATGGCTATGTGACCAGTACTGGCATTCGGCGGCTGTAGGTGGCATTGCAGTCATCGTAGACATTACATGTATATCTCTAGACTTCTCTGTCGCTGGGAGAGGAGTCGTCGCTCTCTGATGCGGATGGCAGCTCGGGCGGGAAGGACGACGGACAGGTGGAACAGCACTGTCTGCTGAAGCATTGGTCTCCACTCTGTGATGGCTCCTGCACTAAATTTATCGGAAGCCTCCATACACCCACGGTTCTTCCGTACAGCTTCTGCAGATAGCGAAAATGGGATTTGTAGATTAAAGAAGTGCTACAGGTTTATAGATTAAAGATGGACTAAAGACGTCTCACACTATACATATTGTTTCAGTTTTATGGTGCTTATGCTTGTTCCCCATGTCTTTCCGTTTTTACGCTAGTTTCACCCATAGAAGCACAATTAATACTGACAAGAGCTACAAATAATTTTCAACTGTAGAGCTAACAATGAAAAATGTCAATTCATGTTATACAAAAATAAGCACTTAGATCTGCACTTCTCTTTTTTGTCAAAGTATGTGTAGACAATATATCATATATCTATATCTTTAATAATAATATACACTAACATTTATACATCATCACTTACTGTAGATCATGGCCTGCACCTTCAGTCCCTTGAAAGCACACATCTCTCCCTTTTGTCCTTTCCAGTTATAGTTCCGAGCAATCCTTGTTGGTCAGGAGTCGCCGCATGATTCTTTTCGCACAATCCTTTGCATTCGTTTCTACCCACACAGGAGAGGCTTTTGACTTGCAATATCTTTAGAAGACAAGAAACATATCTGTCACGTAGGCCACACATCATAAACAAGAAAGGGTGTAGTGAAAATATACATGGCTTTAATTATTTACAATTCAAGGGCCATACAAAAATTATAAACTGAAAACTTTTCACAAAAAGCTGAACATTTAATGTTTCCTTCCCAATAACCATAAGTTTATGAGGCTGAAACCCTTTGAAACTGGATTTAAAATTTGACTTATTGTGTTCCACACTATATATGTATGATAGATTGACAAGAACTGATCATTCTCAAATGAATTCCCTATAAAAACATAAGTTTTTCAAAAATGTCAAGCTATGCTTTAAAATTCCCCTAAATTATTACAGATTATCATTTCAATCATGGCTTTAACAATGACATCTGCTTTACGTACGAGTAATTCATGAAAGGAATCATCATCAAGGCTCCAACATCATCCAGTTCCAACAGCTCTTGCTGTGTTCTAATCGGAAGGATCAAATCTTCTGGCAACATTCAGGCATCCTTTGCTGGAGCAGGCTGGTCTTTGCTTATCAGTGAATGAATCACCATATCTTTTACTTCCTGTAGCATCAATTTCAATTCTCTGTCTTGTTTCAGAATGAACAAGGCAAATGCTGCAACAATATGAACATAGCACTGTGAGCAAAAGTGGACAATTAACTTTTATAGGTGAATGAAGCCAATCAACGGTGATTTGGGAGGCAGTAAGAAACTTGTATAACCAACACTATGTTCAACATGAGATTGTGAAAGGGAATTCACAACAAAATTAAATAGGCAAAACAAAAATCAAGAAAAGTTACCCATAATATAAAATTGTCTGAATTACCTTCATTAGACACTCTCTGGGTACCGCCATTTACTGCTGCAGCTGTGAGGTCTGTCCCCTCTTGTACTCCTTGCTGAGAGTCACTACGTTGGTCACTGGGGTGCTCACGTCGTGGGGGGAATATTCTGGTGGTTAGTGCATTTACCTGTGGGCATAAACGCTTGTTTTCCACTTGTGGTTGCAATGAGTCTGGCAATGGTCCTGCTGGCACTGCTGGATGCACTGATTTCCATCTAAAGTCGTCTTCTTCCTCCTCGTCTGGGCTCTCTAGCCCTAACCTAATTAACAAGCATACCTAATAATAAGTGTGCAGTGAAATGACAATTATGAAAATTTAAGAATTTCTGGAGTAAAAGATTTAAGAAATAAAATAATAAATAATTCCTAGGCTATACCTATCATAATATCAATATTACCCTCATGAAAAATTGAAATGAACTGCAATACTGAAATCTGTACTGATCTTGTAAGTTGTTCTCCCAAACCTAGGGTTTCCTAATCCCTGTCATTCTATAACTCAAACAAGACACAATGTGACTACTTGTTTCTCTTCCTCTTCCGATCTTTTCAACCTTTAGTGCTGTCATCATCTGATGTATCCAAGTTTGATGTATACTGGCTGTTTTCCACTTTTCGTCTGGCAACCAAATACTCATCTGAAAGGGTTATTATTTTGTGAAGTTATAATAAACATCGAGAATAATGGCATGCAATGCTTTACCACACAATATGAATTTCACATGACAAAATCAGTTAACTGTCTGTTCGCTGAGATGTTAATGGTCATGTGGCTGTATGTTCCAGTCTGTAACCACAATAAACCCTAAGCAAGGTCTGCGTGGACTAAAGACACTAACACTACCTTAAAACCTTTACAAAATAAATATGAACAATACTTTTTAAACTTTATCAAGAGACTGACCACAGAAATATTAACAGGCTGACGAAGTCATCAAACATCTAATCTCTATAATATACATATATATATGACAATGAGTAAAAAAAAGTATAAAGGACCCTTTGAACCCAAAATGCAAACAGCTTGAAGAGTCCAGGTATGTCTATTGGCAGAGCTCCCTCCTGAAGGTGTTTGTGTCAGCTCACTTGGTGGCCAGTATGCTAACCGTTTCGCGTGCTGAAAAATAAACAATCCTCTATGAACTCTTACCAGGGAGGCTAACTGTGTGTCTTTATGGGAGTGTTGGACGTTTGACTTCATCTGTCATATTTCCGTCAGAGATTATGACTGCATAAATTTTTATACACTGTTATACTCAAGGAACTATGGTAAATACAGGGAGGATAGCATGAATCTTGTTCAGCTGAGATAATGATTGTATTGACTGCAGTTTGCTTCTGTGGCATGCAATGTTATAATGTCACGTTATTTAATGTTAGTAAAACTCTATCATCCTTAACGTAAATTTTAAGAACATGTAACACAAATTTACACCATAATGAGAAATGATTACACAATACCAGTGGTACCATTGAGATAACGGTTTAGCAATGAATTCAAGCAAGCAGTTATTACAGGATGCTTTTGTCGCAACAAGGCAAGACGTACTGAAAGTGAACTGTTGAATGTTAAATGTTGCGACCCAAGTATGCCAACTGTGTGGCCAAATCTGTATCTGTTTTCACTGTCGCTGTCTGAAGACATCGCTGAATCAAACTGATCATCAATATAATCTTCAAATTCACTAAAATTAGATTTCACAACATCATCATCATTATTTTCATCCAAATTGTATTTAGTCGGTAAATATTGCTGGCGTGATGTTATCGCTGAGAGTTCTGGTGTCTGCTGGTTCGAACTGTTATTAATTTGACTCTGTAGATCTAAAACTGTGAGCACCTTCTCTACGACACTGGATCGTGAATGTTTGTGACAGTGTGTATTGAATACATCTTTCTTCTTTCAGTTCTGCCAACTCTGCTTCTACAAGTTTTATTAACTTTTCTCCGCTTCGTCCAGTAGGACGACATGATGTGAACTATCAGTTGCCTTAACGTGTTAGATTATGTACGAGCGCTCAATTCAGAAAGTAAACTTTGACACATCACACCCAATAAGCAGACATTAAATGTGTGTTGTACTAGAACACGGTATATAGCGTTTTATAATTAAGAACCTGCAGTACGTGTGTGGTAAACAAAGAGAAAAGATTACAACCTTGGTTTTCAAACATACAGTACATCAGCAGAGAAAATGTCGCGCCGCGTGGAATCATGGGAGTACGTGCATCCACAAGAAGAATAGCAAATGTTTAGTTACGTAGCATTGATGTTTTAAAAACTGCAATGATTTTAAACTATCAAACCTAGTCATACGACAAATATAACAAAGTCTTTAAAAAAGCTTTTTGGTGAGGATTTTCAGTATCTACACCGTGGACTGGCTCTAAAATTCCATAGGAGAAGCGAATGCCGGCAAATCAAATAGTGACGTCTTTTAAAAAATTACGTCATGACGCGCAGCCATAAAGGTTAACATTGTAACGTTTATAAACATTTATTTAACATTTTGTTTTAAATGTTTATTTTCAACATTTTAAAAATGTTTTAAAATGTTTTACTTAAAATGTTTTTTTGGTAAATGTTTTTAAAATGTTTTTAAAACGTTTTATCTAAAACGTAAACCTTATTACAACCATGTAAACGTTTTTAAAACGTTTTTAAAATGTTTTCATGCTATCTGGGTAATACTTAGACTCACACATTCTTTTACGCACACACAAACATACACACAAGACAAACTATTACATGCACAGGATCACTTCCACACTCACACGTGAAAGTTAACAACCATAATCTTGCATGTACGTCTCTATGTGTGTGTATGTCATTCTTTTCTTGAAAGTGCACACATTAAGACTAGTGAAAGGCTTTTTGATTTTGACTAAGAAATGGCTCACTTTTTCTTGTGTAAGTGTAAGTCTCATGTGTTTGTCTCATGTGAGAGTGTGCCTGAGTCTTTAAATTATCACAAATATAAAGAAAATTGCTTCTACTGTGTATGTGTTTGTGTGTCGCCATGGCAGGAGGATTGGGAAAAAAGAGAATTTTTAGTCAAGTCCTCACAATTCACAACCAAACCCTTTATGATGTTTTAAAACATTTAACATTTACTTTTAAGCCATTTGACTATCGTTTCCATCATGAACTGGCTTAAGGCTTTCACTTGGTGATACCTCTCCAGATCTTTCAACACCACAAAGCAGTCGTGTGTAATTAAGAATGTTATTCTTTATTATTGTCGGTCGCTAATATCTTTGAGAAAGATTTTACATTTTATATGGAGACTCTTGCATGTATGTCTTCCTTTATGGACTGAGTACGGACTTGCTTTCTTTGGCACCACCATCCCAAATCTGAAAACATTAAAGTATAATCACGTGACAAAGCAGGATTCTTATTACGTCCGATGTAACTTCTTTCCCCCATTAAAGCTAATTATCTCTCTTTTAACTTTACTTAACCACTTATTTTTATACTTAAGTTCATCCACACACATAATTAGTTACTCACCGGCTACTCCATCTGATTATTGCGAACACAAAAGAGAAACTAGTACATGCACGAAATCACTAACTATTCAAGCATGGTCTTACTTTTAGTCCATTTCTTTCGTGCTCTTCGCGTGAAATTTCCCCGTCACCTGGAAATTTAAATATACAGACATCTTAAAAACAGCTTAACACTTTGATATTACTGTAACTGAAAAAAAACTAACAACGTATTTCCAGTCAAAGTGCTAAAGTCATTATTCTAGTTCATAGTATTATCTAGATGCTGCTCTAGCGAGCCTTACAGTGCAAAGATTTAGGTTGAGAATAATAACACTCACCGTTAGAGTCCATCATCTTCATAACGGAAAGAGGAACTGATTGATCGACGACGCCGTCCTCATTGCCGTCCAGCTTGTCCATGTAGATAAAGATCCCCATGTTATGCACCAGTGGCACCGAACTAGCATAACTACTTATGTGCTCTGAAAGACTGATGTATCCATTGCCTGCAAAAGCGATTTGTAAAATTGACATTTCTTATTAAGAAATAAACGACTGAGGAAAAAAATCAACCTCAAAAATCTCAGACCAATTTACTCAACTTGAAATACATTCATCCGCAAAGTTTCTAACAAATCAATGTATGTATGTACAGTTATTTTATGTCTTTCTTAAGAAGCATTTTATGATAGTAGAATAAATTTACTGTATTGAAATACACAGTAAAGTGTCATTTCTATTGTCAACAGATTTTGTTATTTAACCTTCTTATGAGCATGAATGTATGTTTACCATAATAACATACCGTGTCTTTGTTTAAAGTTTTTTATAAATAGAAAATAATAAACTATATATTTCATATCACACAGGAGATATGTGTTAACTTCATTTTTTTCTGTGAAATTCTGCAGATTTATGTAATACATGGTTTTTGTTATTTGTAAAGTAGTCACAATAAATAGTTGCGCGTGGAGAAAGTTGAGGAAAAAGGAGGAGGAGGATGATAATAATGAGGATGATAACGGGGATGAGGATGATAATGATGATGATGAGGAGGAGGAGACGGAGGAGAATGAGAAGAAGGAGGCTCTTAAAAGCTACAATACCAAAAGCATCAACATATTACCGTTGATGTCCTTTTTGTTGAAATCAGCCTGTAATTCGTCCTGCTGCAGAGCACCATCGCCGTCAAGGTCGATAATGCTGAAGAAATCTTCGCTGCTGGGGTTCTCCCTGAAAGTATTTACCATTCCTTGTTCTTTCTTCAGTCATAAAGTCAACGTCTTATCTTTAAATATAGGTTTCTCATTTTTCAATACTTTTTTACTTCTTAGTTAAAGGTTGTATACAGGTACTGTCATGCTGCTAATTCTAGTTTGTAGTATTCATCCCTTTTTAACAAAATATAAAATACTGAAAACAATATATTGTAAAATCATGTAATTTAAGGTTTTAAAATAAAACTAATTCTATTTTGTTTCCCTTAAATTGGCAATAACTACATATAATTTGATCCATATGACAACATCTGATGTGACAATTTACTCAATCTTGTCAACCACCTTCTATGTACAGTTATGTAAAGACTGTAGAGAAATCCGTTTTGTTTTTATTACTTCTTCCATTGTTAATTTATTTAAATTAATGCTTACCCATAAACAGCAGCAAGAAGAAGACAAAAGATAAAAGTCTTCATAATGCAACAAGCCTTTTTGCCCCTGTAATAAAAATACAATAATGTATTTTAAAGTATTTTTGTTATATTTCTCCTTTTAATATTCAATTAATGAAATTAGCTTTTAGCAGACATATACACAAACACATGTATGCACGTCGTACACGGGTGCACGTCCTTGAACACACATATACACAAACACACATACCGATATACACACATACACATACACGCATACACACAAACACACATACACACATACACATATACACATTAAAATGTATATAATCATTTAAAATCCATTTTTTTCTATGATAAAATTGCGTGGCTTAAATGTAGTTAAACGAATATCGTCCTATGGCAAGACTTTGTAACATTACTGACATTTTATGCAACAGTAATTATCAGAACAAATAAAGATTATTTTTGCTTACAAATGGATTCAGAAGAGGAACGTGACAACCCTCCGTGCTGAAGTCCCGGTGTGGCGAATGAAGACGAGAGAAGAAAATATATACTTTGCTTCGTGGTAAACAGATCAATTGAGATTAGGATCGATGACAGAAAATTCCCATCTCTGTTTTCATCTTTGTAAATGGCAGGTAAAAGCTGCTGAGCTATGAAGCGAAGATGATCTACTCGCCTAGGATAATTAAGTGCTAAAAAAACACTGGTATTAGCAAGTTCACAAGTTTACAAAAGAAATCCACATTTTCCTTTTATAACATTTAACGACATTTTAAATGTATTGTTGTTTTCTTTGCATAATGTGTTTGTGCGTTTGTCTCGTAGTTACATTCTAAAAAATTAATAGAACATGTGATTCACTGTGTCTCTGTGTATTAATAGTAGTAGTAAGAGTAGTAATAGTAGTAGTAAAATAAAAAAGAAATTCATTTGTTGCACATCATGCTTGTTCAATAGTTTATTCTCTGGAATTCGCAAAAGGGTTGGTTGTAGAATATCAAGCCAATAGATCATATCCGCAACAGTAAATATCCTCTTTGAACTCAGAATTCTAAGTTGCAAATGAAAACTAAATGTTGATGGTCAGGTTTCCCTTCCTACACAACATGACCGAGTCAGTGAGGATGTGAACTCATAAGCCCTTCAAAAGCTTGAGGATTAAGGTGTAGTGACCTTACATATTATCTAAGCTTACATAAATGTTGTCATGCTCTGTGGAGTTGATATTTATGGTCGCCAGTGACATGTATTGAGCTTAAGCTCCCTTTCTGATGGGACGAGTGTATTTAATCTTATTAGCTCGCAGTGCACGAACAAAGCAGTAGATGGTGTTTTTATTTAACAATCACATTAAGACGAAATACACGTGTGCATATGTGTGTGCTTATGTGTTAGCTTGTTTGTTAGTGCGTGTGTGTATTAGTGTATTCTTTGTGCATGTGTAGGTGAGTGCAAACGCTAGTGTCATTTAATTAAATATCTTCTCCACGTTTTTGTTAGGGGATTAACTTGCGTGTGTTTGTAGGTCCCTTGTATACAGTATTTTATACACTGACACTTATTTGTGTATAGATGTCAGGGCTGTTTGTCTCACAACCGCTCACACAGCCAGAGGAGGGACACGACGTACCTAGCGAATTCTGATGAACGTAGACCACAACAAAGACGAAATGAGCGGTTAAATGAACAGTTCAATAAAAATGTAGGAAAAAAACAAGAAAGAAAAAGAAATTAAAGAAATACTTTTACGCGTACTCGCATATGCAAGAAATCCAGGGATTGCCCAATACACCTTAGAAGAGGTAATGAGAGATGCTGGAAAGGGAGATAATAAAAAAAACGCCAAACACCAGCAAGCACTGCGGCACAGTACTGTCAGAGTTCTTGCCCCTGAGGCCTTTAGGCGTGACGTTAGATGTAGACACTGTGTACTCTGTTGACACTGCTTTCTTCACTTTCTGTGTCCTTACTTGGCTCTCTGCCGCTGACCATCACTGGAATGTCTGACAGATGTGTGCAGGACCCTTTGCTAGTCCACAATTCACACGAAGAAGGACAAGACGACGAAGGTGACGGAACAAAGAAATGAAGGGAGGACGAAACGAAGAAAGGTTGAGATTCCACACACGCAGGGGCGGAGAAGTCGAAGAAATATGATGAAAATGAAGAAACGAACCGACAACAATAACCAGGATAAGGCTGACAAGATCACGGGAGAATACGGAGAATGTGAGAAGGTGGAAGAAGAAAAAAGGATGATAAGAGTGACAAAGTCGGGAGACGATGCTCATGATAAACCAATGATTAGTGTGGACTAAACAAAAAGATGAAGAAACAGTACAAACAACAAATAAAATAGAAGTAAGCCTTCAGGTAGTCAGTAGAGATAATTTTCGTTGAAACACCGTTTTCGAGCCCAGCAAAGCAAAAATATGTATGAGGCAGAGTCATGCCTGACACTGATTGATACTATAGAATTATTTATACACACATTCACTAATATTAATATATGCATATATATGCAACTTGTAGTGGTCCTTCAATATGTACGTAATATTTGTTAGGAAAACTAAAGGACTTTACTCGATGGTACTACATATTTCCCGTATTTCAAATGTTTAAAAACCATGAAACGTGTAGTGTAATTAGCACATGATAGCTCACATCAATAGTATGTAAAGAAAAATGGGAGGTGCTTAAAATATTTTAAGATGTGATGCTTACAATGCTCTGTTTTAGCTCAAACATTCTGAGTATACTAAACGTAATAATAATTATTTTAGCACAGTTATATTTATTCTAAATCTTTTTTTTAAATGAATATCACAAATCTGGGTTCATCCACACAAGGTAGTTGCTTAAACTAATATATAACACATCCAAAATATATTTCACTTCTTTGTAGCGCATCATCCCACTGCTGGTGACAGTCTGTCACTCTATACCTCAAGATAAGTTAAACAAATCTACAGTTCCATGACATTCCCACTGTCGCGTGTCAGCGATTGTGCTGTCATCCTTGTATGCCTCCCATACTGAGCTGGTCCATCGTTGGGTGTTGTCTTCACGCATTTGCCCTCCCCCCACTTTTTTTCTTCTTCTCTTCGGCTTCCGTCTTTGCGCGCGGACAGCTTCCTTGATGCGTCATTTTACTTTTTCCTTCTTTGACGTCAGGGTAGTCGTCATCAAGTAACAGACGGTGCTGGACCGTGGCCATGACAGTCAGAGTTTTTCATTTTGTATCGACCGATCTGCCACAAGTCGTTTTGGGTGAGTAGAGATCCATTCTTTCGGGTTCCACACCATTCTAGTCTGTAAGGGGCTTTGGGTGGCGGTGGAAGTGCAAGTGAGAGAATCCTTTTATGTTCAAAGCCATAGTCCGATGTTTGATTGCAAGACTTGTACTTTGTTAGGTTAACGTTGCCGGGTCGCGACGCTTGTAGCGCGTAGACTAGTAGACTAGTAGACTAGTCCGATGGTTAGATACATGTATTTTTGTGAAAATATTGTTTTAAAAATTGAGCAGTTTCAGGATACGCCTGAGGATTGTATGAATTGTTTTATCTACAGGCTTATTTTTCGTTCTTCTTCACTCTTCCACCTGTTGTTGTTTTTGCTCCTCCTTAGTGTCACCGTGTCTTCACATACTTTGTTTGTATTACTGTCCGTCTTCCTGTCGAGCGTCCACCATGCACCCTAATCATCATCTCGTCGACGCCTGAACCCACGTCCCTGCTTCACCAGTGTTCGGAAAGGGCTTCGGTTGAGTACCTAGAGCAGGAACCTTCGAGCAGGAGCTTTCGTTGCCAGTGGCCGGCCCACACCATCGCACCTGGGCAAGAGGAGAAAAGGGGGACTGGCTGGACGAAGGGACAGAGAGGGGTGTGGGACGTTGTTAGAGCGGCAAGCAAGGCCAGAGGACGGGCTGCCGTCTGTGGACACCTTCAACGGACATCTAAACTGTCACCCCGCAGGTCATGCGGGTTATGTATTGTATATACGGTGACTGAGACTCACGTGTGCACAAGGCAATTGTTTTGTCTTATTTTTATTTATCTATTTTTTGTTTGTTGGATTGCTAGCGCTGATCTATATTTGTTCATGTGGGAGTTTAGAATGTTTTGATAATTGATTCCTATCAGTATTATTTTTGTGTCTAATAAATTAGTTTTGTTTTGCTACGTGAATTTTATCTTTGTGATTTGTGTGTATGGTCTGCGCTCAGCTTAGGTTCGACTCGCTTCGTCGCGGTCACGCGATACTTAGTATACTTAATACTTCAGTTGTTAGTATAAAGTAATAAATAGTAATCTGTTACTACACCGAATGTAACATTTATTAGTATTTTTAATAGTACATTTATTAGTTAGGCTAATAGTACAGTTGTTAGTATACCAAATAGTAATTTGTTCCTTCATTTAAAAGTACATTGATTAGTATGTTTAATAGAATACTTGTTAGTATAGTTAATAGTACGTTTCGAAGTAGAAGTAACATTACATTTGAGTGTGTAGTGCCTTTGAAGCTACCTTTCTGCTTCATGACTCCTGGGGTCTTCGAATGCACAGGACTCAAGGAAATTAAAAAACAAAAATTTCGGAAATAGTGTTGTTTGAACTCCAGTGTTTCCTGACCAGAGTGAGAATCGGTTAAAGTGTTCAAGACGAACTTAAAAAAATTATTCACACCTACCAAAGTTTTTTTTTATTTATTTAGATGGTCAGCTTAATATACTATGTGGCAATGCATCTTGCCCTTTACAGGCACACTCACACACACTCAAACCTAAACACGCAGGCAATCATACACCCGCAAGATAAGCTTTTAACCACAAACTTTACATATACTAATTCTTACACTCACACATTCTTTAACACACACACAAACACACACACAAGACAAACTATCACATGCACAGGATCACTCCCACACTCAAACGTGAAAGTTAACAATCATAATCATGCATGTGCGTCTCTATGTGTGTGTATGTCATTCTTTTCTTGAAAGTACCCGAATTAAGACTAGTGAAAGGCTTTTTGATTTTGACTAAGAAATGGCTCACTTTTTTGTGTAAGTGTAAGTAATTTATCTATCATGTGAGAGTGTGCGTGAAAATTATCACAAATATAAAAAAGACTGCTTCTGCTGTGTATTTGTGTGTGCCAGCTGCTGGAGGGTTGGGAAAAAAAGGAGAATTTTTAGTCAAGTCCTCACAATGCACAACAAGACCCTTTATGATGTTTTAAAACATTTCAAATTTACTTTTAAGCCATTTGCCTATCGTTTCCATCATGAACCAGCTGAAGTCCTTCACTTGGGGATACCTCTCCAGATCTTTCAACACCACAAAGCAGTCGTGTGTAATTAAGAATGTTATTCTTTATTATTGTCGGTCGCCAATATCTTCGAGAAAGATTTTACATTTTATATGTAGACTCTTGCATGTATGTCTTCCTTTATGGATTAAGTACGGACTTGCTTTCTTTGGCAACACCATTCCAAATCTGAAAACATTAAAGTATAATCACGTGACCAAGCAGGACTCTTATTACGTCCGATGTAACTGCTTCCCCCATTAAAGCTAATTATCTTTCTATTAACTTTACTTAACAACTAATTTTTATACTTAAGTTCATCCACCCACGTAATTAGTTGCTCACCAGCTACTCCATCTAACTATTGCGAACACAAAAGACAAACTAGTACATGCACGAGATCACTAACTATTCAAGCATGGTCTTACTTTTAGCATATTTCTTTCGAACTCTTCTCGTGAAATTTCCCCGTCACCTGGAAATTTAAATATACAGACATCTGAAAACCAGTTGAACACTTTGATATAATAGTTGGTGATAAAAAAACTAACAACGGATTACCAGTCAAAGCGCTAAAGTAATTATTCTAGTTCATAGTATTATCTAGATGCTGCTCTAGCGAGCCTTACAGTGCAAAGATTTGGGTTGAGAATGATAACACTCACGGTTAGAGTCCATGATCTTCATAGGCGGAAAGAAAGCTGATTTGATCGATGACGCCGTCCTCATTGCCGTCCAGCTTGTCGTAGTAGATAAAGGCCCCCATTTTAAATTCCAGTGACCACGAACTAGCAAAACTTTTTATGAACTCCGAAAGACTGATATATCCATCGCCTACAAAAGGGATTTGTACATTGACGATATTTTTAATTTTGAAAGAAATATTGAGAAAAAAATTAACTTAAAAAGCTAAGACCAATTTACTCAACGTGAAAAACATTCATCCACAAAGTTTCTAACAAATCAATGTATGTATGTACAGTTATTTTATGTCTTTCTTAATAAGCATTTTATGATAGTAGAATCAATTTACTGTATTGAAATATTGTCAACAGATTTTGTTACTTAACCATCTTGTGAGCATGAATGTATGTTTACCATAATTAACATACCGTGTCTTTGTTTGAGAAAAATAACCTATATATTCTGTGCGTGTTTTGGCACGCGCCACACATGAGATAGGTTTTAACTTCATTTTTGTTCAGTGAAATTCTGTAGATTTATGTAATACGTGGTTTTTTTAATTTGTAAAGGAGTTACAATCAATAGTTGTGCGTGGACAACTTTTAAGAAAAGACTCTCTAGTGACTGTGTTGCACAATCCGCAAGTATCAAACCGCCCTGGTGTGTTTTACTAACTATTTTTTTTTTTTTCATTTTTGATGTACTTTAGTTGCTGTAACACAGACTTTATTAAGACCATAGAGGAGGGAATTACTTAAAGTGACAAGGGCTCCTACGAAATAAAGTCTGTCCCAAAAAAGATATCAAATACCTTTGTCATCGAAAATATCAATGTTCATCCTGTCATTCTAACATCATTGATATGTTAAATTTCTAGACTACATATTACTTACCGTATAAAGTGTATATTGCCGAACGTACATGTGTAACTATCATGCCTTAAAATCTATTTATTTGCTATTAATATACAACACACATGACTGATAAATGGATTACAAGTGAATGTAAAGCTCCGTAAGACTGTCGATGATGGAGCATAATGATGATGATGAGGAGGAGGAGGAGGAGACGGAGGAGGAAGAGAATGAGGAGGACGAGGATTTTAAAAGCTACAATACCAAAAGCATCAACATATTACCGTTGATGTCCTTTTTGTTGAAATCAGCCTGTAATTCGTCCTGCTGCAGAACGCCATCACCGTCAAGGTCCGCAACGCTGAAGAAATCTTCGCTGTTGGAGTTCTCCCTGAAAGTATTTACCATTCCTTGTTCTTGTATACAGGTACTGACATATTGGTAATTCTAGTTCTGGTACGAGTTTGTAATGTCCATCTTTTGTTAGCAAAATATAAAATACTGAAAACATTATATTGTAAACTCATTTAATTTAAGGTTGTAGCGTAAAACTAATTCTATTTTGTTTCCCTTAAATTGGCAATAACTACATATAATTAGATCCATATGACAAAATCAATTTACTCAATAGTGTCAGCCAGCTTCTATGTACCGTTATATACAGACTGTACATAAATCTGTTTTATTTTTATTACTTCTTCCGTTGTTAATTTATTTAAATTAATGCTTACCCACAAACAGCAGCAAGAAGAAGAAGACAAAAGATAAAAGTCTTCATTAATGCCAACAAGCTTTTTGCCCCTGTATTACAAAAAATACAATAATGTATTTTAAAGTATTTTTGTTATGTTTCTCCTTTTAATATTCAATTAGTGAAATTAGCTTTTAGCAGATATATACGCAAGCACATGTGGCAACGGGTTCATGTCCTTGAACATACACATACACCCATACACATACACATACACATACACATACACATACACATACACATACACATACACATACACATACACATACACATACACACATACACACATACACATATCCCCATATACACACATACACATATTACGCTATACACATTAAAATGTATAAAATCTATTAAAAGCCATTGTTTTCTATGATAAAATTGCGTGGCTTAAATTTAGTTAAACGAATATCGTCCTATCGCAAGTTTTTGTAACCTCACTGAAATTTTATGCAACAGTAATTATCAGAACAAATAAAGATTATTTTTGCTTACAAGTTGATTCAGATGAGGAACGTGACAAACCTCCGTGCTGAAATCGTGGTGTAGCGAATGAAGACGAGAGAAGAAAATATATACTTTGCTTCGTGGTAAAAAGATCAATTGAGATAAGGATCGATGACTAAATCATATCAAGCCAATAGACCATATTAACAGAAGAAAATATCCTCTTTGAACTCAGAATTCTAAGTTGCAAATGAAAACTAACTGTTGATGGTCAGGTTTCCCTTCCTACACAACATGACCGAGTCAGTGAGGATGTGAACTCATAAGCCCTTCAAAAGCTTGAGGATTAAGGTGTAGTGACCTTACATATTGTCTAAGCTTACTGCTGCCCACATGTTTGTGAAATAAATGTTGTCATGCTCTGTGGAGTTGATATTTATGGTCGCCAGTCACATGTACTGAGCTTAAACTCCATTCCTGATGGGACTAGTGTGTTTAATCTTATTAACTAGCCGTGCACGAACAAAGCAGTAGATGGTGTTTTTATCTAACAATCACATTAAGACACGTGTGCATATGTGTGTGCTTATGTATTGTTCGTTAGTGGGTGTGTGCATTAGTGTATTCTTTGTGCATGTGTAGGTGAGTGCGAACGCTAGTATCATTTAATTAAATATCGTCTCCCCTTTTTTGTTAGGGGATTAACTTGTGTGTATTTGTAGGTCCCTTGTATACAGTATTTTAAACAGTGATACTTATTTGTGTATAAATGTCAGCGCGATTTGTCTCACAATCGCTCACACAGCCAGAGGAGGGAAACGACGTACCTAGCGAACCTATGATGAACGTAGACAAAGAACAAAGACGAAATGAGCGGTGCAAATGAGCAGTTTAATAAAAATGTAGGAAAAAAACAAGAAAGAAAAAGAAATTAAAGAAATACTTTTACGCATACAGGCACATGCAAGAAAACCAGAGATTACCCCACACAGCAAAGAAAAGGTAATGAGAGATGCTGGAAAGGGAGATAATTTAAAAAACCGCCAAACACCAGCACGCACTGCGGCACAGTATTGTCAGAGTTCTTGCCCCTGAGGCCTTCAAGCGTAACGTTAGATGTAGACACTGTGTACTCTGTTGACACTGTATGCTCACTGGAATGTCTGACCGATGTGCGCATGGACCATCTGCTGGTCCACAGTTCACACGACGAAGGACAAGACGACGAAGGTGACGGAACAAAGAAATGAAGGGAGGATGAAACGAAGAACGGTTGAGATTCCACACACGCAGGGGCGGAAAAGGCGAAGAAATATGATGAAAATGAAGAAACGAACCGACACAACAACCAGGACAAGGCTGACAAGATCACGGGAGAATACGAAGAATGTGAGAAGTTGGAAGAAAAAAAAAGGATGACATGAGTGACAAAGTCGGGATACGATGCTTATTTTTCCTATTTTTCCACTAAACCATTGATTAGTGTGGACTAAACAAAAAGATGAAGAAACAGTACAAACAACAAATATAATAGAAGTAAGCCTTCGGGTAGTCAGTAGAGATAGATTTCACAAAGTGGTTCATTGAAACACCCTTTCGAACCCAGCAAAGCAAATTATGTATAAGGCATAGTCATGCATGACACTGATTGATACTATAGAATCATTTATACACACATTCACTAATATTAATATACATATATATCCAACTTGTAGTGTCCTTCATTATGTACGTAATATTTCTTAGGAAAACTAGAGGACTTTAGTCGAGGGTACTACATATTTCCCGTATTTCAAATATGTACAAAGAAGGAAACGTGTAGTGTAATTAGTATATGATAGCTCACATCAATAGTATGGAATGAAAAATAAAAAGTGCTTAAAATATTTTAAGATGTGATGCTTACAATACTCTTTTTTACCTCAAACATTCTGAGTATACTAAACATATTAATATTTATTTTAGCACAGTTATATTCATTCTGAATCTTTTTTAAAATAATATCACAAATCTGTCTTCACCACAGAAGGTAGTTGCTTAAACTAAAATGGAACACATCGAAATATATTTAACTGCTTTGAAGAGGCATCATCCCACTGCTGGTGACAGTCTATCACTCTATGCCTCAAGATAAATTAATTAAAAAATCTCCAGTTCCATGACATTCCCACACCACGCGACCTAAACATAAGAAATCATTCACTTTATAATTTTTGGTACATTCCACATATGTGGATTTCTTTTGTAAGGTTGTGAACTTGGTAATACCAGTGTTTTCTTAGCACTTAATTATGGTGGGAATAATCCTAGGTGACTAGTTCAACTTCGATTTGTAGCTCAGCAGCTCTTACCTGCCAACTACAAAGATGAAAACAGAGATGGGAATTTTCTGTCACCGATCCTAATCTCAATCGATCTGTTTACCACGAAGCAAAGTATATATTTTCTTCTCTCGTCTTCATTCGCCACACCACGATTTCAGCACCGAGTGTTGCACGTTCCTCTTCTGAATCCAGTTGTAAGCAAAAATAATCTTTATTTGTTCTGGTAATTACTGTTGCATAAATAGTCAATGAGGTTACAAAGTTTTGCCATAGGACGATATTCGTTTAACTACATTTAAGCCACGCAATCTTATCATAGAAAACAAGGGATTTTAAATGATTATATACATTTTAATGTGTATATGTGTATGTGTGTATATGTGTATCTGTGTATGTGTATGTTTAAGGATGTGAACCCGTTGCCACATGTGCTTTGGTATTACCTGTAAAAACTAATTTCACTAATTGAATATTAAAAGGAGAAACATAACAAAAATCTTTTAAAAATACATTATTGTATTTTTTTATTACAGGGGCAAAAAAGCTTGTTGCATTATGAAGACTTTTATCTTTTGTCTTCTTCTTGCGGCTGTTTATGGGTAAGCATTAATTTAATTAAATTAACAATGGAAGAAATAATAAAAACAAAACGTATTTATGTACAGTCTTTACATAACGGTACATAGAAGGTGGCTAAAGAGATTGAGTAAATTGTCACATCAGATGTTGTCATATGGATCAAATTATATGTAGTTATTGCCAATTTAAGAGAAAAAATACAATTAGTTTTACGCTACAACCTTAAATTAAATGAGTTTTCAATATATTGTTTTCAGTATTTTATATTTTGTTAAAAAGGGATAGACATTACAAACATGTACCAGAACTAGAGTTAGCACTATGACAGTACCTGTATACAACCTTTAACTAAGAGATACAAAAGTATTCAAAAATGAGAAATTTATATTTTAAGATAAAACGTCGACTTTATGAATAAAGAAAGGACAAGGAATGGTAAATTCTTTCAGGGAGAACTCCAACAGCGAAGATTTCTTCAGCATTATGGACCATGACGGTGATGGCGCTCTTGAGCAGTACGAATTACATGCTGATTTCTACAAAAAAGACATCAACGGTAATATGTTGATGATTTTGGTATTGTAGCTTTTAAAATCCTCTTACTTCTCATTCTTTTCCTCCTCCTTCTCGTCATCATCCCAATTATCATTATCATCCTCCTTCTCATCATAGTCATCATGATTATCCACCTCATTAACATCATCGACAGTCTTGTGGAGCTTTACATTCACTTGTAATCACTTTATCAGTCATTTGAGCTGTATATTATTAGACTATAAATAGGTTCTTAAAGCATTATAAATTCACATTGTGCAACACAATCACTAGAGAGTTTTTTTTCCTATACGTTGTCCCCGAACGACTATTAATTGAAACTACTTTACAAATTACATAAACCATTTATTACATAAATCTACAGAATTTCACAGAAAAAAACATGAAGTTAACACCTATCTCCTGTGTTGCGCGCGCGTTAACACGCATAGAATATATAGTTTATTTTTCTTTATTTATAAAAGGCTTCAAAGAAACACACGGTATGTTAATTATATGAAACATACATTCTTTTCACAAGAAGGTTAAGTAACAAAATCTGTTGACGATGAAAATAACACTTTACTTTACTTTTTATTTCAATATAGGTAATTTACTCTAGTATCAATATAAATCCTTCTTAAGAAAGACATAAAATTAATGTAAATACATACATTGATTTGTTAGAAAGTTTGCAGATGAATGTATTTCAAGTTGAGTAAATTTATCTCACCATTTTGAGGTTGATTTTTTTCCTCAGTTTTTCTTTCAAAATTAAAAATATCGTTAATTTACAAATCCCTTTTGCAGGCGATGGATATATCAGTCTTTCGGAGTTCATAAAAAGTTTTGCTAGTTCGGAGTCACTGGAATTTAACATGGGGGCCTTTATCTACTACGACAAGCTGGACGGCAATGAGGACGGCGTCATCGATCAATCAGCTTTTCCTTTCGTTATGAAGATGATGGACTCTGACGGTGAGTGTTATCATTCTCAACCAAAATCTTTGCACTGTTAGGTTCACTAGAGCAGCATCTAGATAAGACTATGAACCAGAATAATTACTTTAGCACTTTAACTGGAAATCCGTTGTCAGTTTTTTCTTAGTTACAGTAATATCAAAGTGTTCAACTGTTTTTAAGATTTCCGTATATTTAAATTTCCAGGTGACGGGGAAATTTCACGCGAAGAAAACGAAAGAAATATTCAAAAAGTAAGACCATGCTTGAATAGTTAGTGATTTCGTGCATGTACTAGTTTCTCATTTGTGTTCGCAATAATCAGATGGAGTAGCTGGTGAGTTATCAATTATGTGGGTGGATGACCTTAAGTACAAAAATAAATGGTTAAGTAAAGTTAAAAAGAAAGATAATAGCTTTAATGGGGAAGCAGTTACATCGGACGTAATAAGAATCATGCTTTGTCACGTGATTATACTTTAATGTTTCAGATTTGGAATGGTGTTGCCAAAGAAAGCAAGTCCGTACTCAATCCATAAAGGAAGACATACATGCAAGATTCCTACATATAAAATGTAAATCTTTCTCAAAGATATTAGCGACCGACAATCATTACGAATAACGTTCTTAATTACACACGACTGCTTTGTGGTGTTGAAAGATGTGAACAGGTATCACCAAGTGAAGGCCTTCAGCTGGTTCATGATGGAAACGATAGGCAAATGGCTTAAAAGTAAATTTGAAATGTTTTAAAACATCATAAAGGATCTTGTTGTGCATTGTGAGGACGTGACTAAAAATTTTCTTTTTTTTCCAACCCTCCAGCAATGGGCACACACACATACACAGCAGAAGCAATCTTATTTATATTTGTGATAATTTAAACACTCACGCACACTCTCACATGATAGAAAATTTACTTACACTTACACAATAAAAAGTGAGCTATTTCTTAGTCAAAATCAAAAAGCCTTTCACTAGTCTTAATTCGGGTACTTTCAAGAAAAGAATGACATACACACACATAGAAACGTACATGCAAGATTATGTTTGTTAACTTTCACGTGTTAGTGTGGAAGTGATCCTGTGCATGTAATAGTTTGTCTTGTGTGTGTGTTTGTGTGTGCGTAAAATTGTGTGTGAGCTGTAAGTATTACTATATGTAATGTTTGTGGTTAAAAGCTTATCTTGCGGGTGTATGATTGCCTGTGTGCTTAGGTTTGAGTGTGTGTGTGTGCCTGTGAAGGGCAAGATGCATTGCCACATATTATATTAAGCTGACCATCTAAAAAAATGTAAAAAAAAAATCTCTGGCACGTGTGAATAATTTTTTTAAAGTTCCCGTTTGTCTTGAACACTTTAACCGATGCTCACTCTGGTCAGGTAACACTCGATTTCAAAAAATACTTTGCTGGAAGTTTTCTTTTTAATTTCCTTGAGTCCTGTGCACTTCAAGACCCCAGGAAGCACAAAGGTAGCTTCAAAGGCACTACACACTCAAATGTAATGTTACCTATACTTCTAAACATACCATTAACTTTACTAACAAGTATCCTATTAACCATACTAATAAATGTATGTGTAGGAACAAATTACTATTTGGTATACTAACAACTGTACTATTAGCCTAACTAATAAATGTACTAAAAAAAATTCTAATAAATGTAATATTCGGTGTAGTAACAGATTACTATTTATTACTTTATACTAACAACTGAAGTATTAAGTATACTGAGTTTCCCGTGAAGGTGCTTAAATATTTTAAGATGTGATGCTTACAATGCTCTGTCTTAGCTCTATCATAACAAAAGAGAGCTGCTCAAACATTCTGAGTATGCTAAACATATTAATATAATTTTAGCACAGTTATATTCATTCTAGAACTTTTTAAAAAATAAATATCACGCGTATGTGTTCACCCACACAAGGTGGTTGCTTAAACTAAAATGGAACACATCGACAATACATTTAACTGCTTTGAAGAGCATCATCCCACTGCTGGTGACAGTCTGTCACTCTATGTTTGAAAATAAGTTTTAAAAAATCTCCAGTTCCATGGAATTCCCACACCATACCAAAGCCCTATTAATACATAAATATTACACAATGTTTGTTTACTTGTTTAGTTGGTGTTGTAGTGATACCATGTAATATGATTTCTTTTGAAATTTACCGTAATGCTTTCTTAGCAGACGGAGAGAAACACAGAAGCACGCGCATACACACTCTGATTCATTAACTAAATATAATTGTCATTTCCTTTCCACAGGACATCCTCTTCGGTGACTCTTTCCTCCGTTGTTTCCTTTCGCTTTTAAGTCTTAAGGATCACAGCGTGGTGTCCCTCTAGGGTCGTGTTCCTTTTATCTCATTCGTTTGTGAGGCAGCTCTTGAACATCTCGTACCATGAATTCCTGTGGACATTGTGCCTGCTTTATGTGCGCAGTCCTTATTACAGGCATAAGTAAGTATACAGTGTAATTAACTATTGTTTAGTTATCTTTTTATATTCTAGTTAGTGTGTTTTAAAAGACTCATTTGATATCTTCTTCATCTATTTTATAGGCAGCATTAAAACATTTAGACAAGAATCCGTCTTTAAGGTCTGTGTCACGGCAGACTTGGAAACGAAACACACGTTGCACACACACACACAAAGAATTACAAATTGTCTCAAAGAACTAATTGTCACACCTGTTAAATTCTTATTTTTATGACATGGGTTCTACTTTTACTATTTCATTACATTTCTGTTTTGATTACAATGACCTTTTGCGTAATTGCAAGACTAAAATTATTGGAGAAGAAATATGTCTTTTATGTACATGTTTTAGTATACGTTCATAAAACATTTTTAGGTGTTCTTTCATCAAGTATTAAGAAAATTTGTGTTGGCGTTGATTGTACGAAGAATGTGGTTTATTTTGGCTGGTTTGCTAGCGTGTACGAGTCTGATGACTAACACTAGTCCTTATTCTACCACTCACACTGACCGGACAGTATTTAAGAATCATCAAGTGGGGCAACAGCATCCTCAGTCCTGTTGGGACACTCAGCGCGTGTCGCTGGTAGGATGAATGTAGGACAGGAAGGGCGATGAAGGCGGATGTCCTGCCTCTGAGTGTTGTGATTGTGTGTGAGTGGCCTGTTTATGCGACTGGAAGCTAAACTCAAATTACGCCGAAGATGTGACACAAAATTTATACATATTAATTTTTTACTTTTATTTGGGTATTTTTAGTGTGTGTGGTTTTATGTGTGAGCGCGTGTTCTGTGTGAACGTCTGCATGTGTGTGTTTGTGGTGTGGAGGGAAGGGCGAGTGGGTAGATGGGTGTTTGACATCGTTGTTTGATTCAAGATTGTTGAACGAATTTTCTTAGCACGAGCTGCCTGCAAATTAACGTCTGAACCAACTTCTGCCAGCTGTCACCAGCACCAGTTACTCAGTTTATCTCCCTTCCTCTTGTCCTGCCCGAGTTACCCCAATACACTCTAAACACGTCTAGGTCATCAAAATTTAAATAAAATCCGTTAAGAAACAGCGGAACGTATGTAGAATGTATCGTGTGTTGTAAACAATGAAAGTAACTTAAAAGTGTTATGAAAGTCTATAAGAAGCTATACTTATTTTTACTTATACGGTGATATTATCAGTTGGACAGAGTCAACGTTTAGTAGACGGCACGTCAAGGTATAATGGCCGTGTAGAGATTTTCTACAATAAAACATGGAACACTGTGTGCAATGATCGCATGGACAAGAAAGAGGCGCAAGTCATCTGTAAAATGCTGGGATTTAACAGGCAGGTCATCTATTCTTGTTCATGTTCACATCTTTTTCTTTATTACCTGCATTTCGCCACTTTTATAATCTTTCTTTATTGTTTGCTTTCGTATCTGCGTACCTGCACGTGGGTGTGCAGTGTCAATAGTGAATTGAGGGAGGATTCCATTTCAAACCTTTTTAGCCCCTTCAAGATTTTATGATTATTTTTTTATTTTTTTTATTCTCAATGCTAATTATATGACAAATTATTTACTTGATCTTTATATAATAAATACATTGTATGTCAGCTCTCGTGCCCTGGTTGTGCGGACAGAGATGTACAAAGAGGGTTCAGGTCCCATTCTGCTGGATGAGGTCCAGTGTCAGGGCTCAGAGACCAGCCTGACACAATGTCAACACGATGGATTCTACAAACACGACTGCTATCACTACGAGGACCTGGCGATCATTTGCAGCAGGCGTAAGACGATTTACAAAAAAATCCAAATATCCCGAAAAAGTTTGTTAAACTATTAAAATTGCTGTTTAGGTTACACTTGAAAAACAAAGATAATAATTACTCAGTAACATTTGTTTAGGAGTAGAACACTTTTTTTTGCAAAAAATATGTTTTGTGGTTTTTCTCTGCTTACACCGAGCTTACACAAATCATATTGAAGCACTTGAACACGAATGTCGACAGAACCAGAACGTTTGCATTTGGCGACACTTGACAGGGGTCGTGTGCAAATACTGTTAGAGGGTGAGTGGTACACCGTGTGCATCCCTGACGTCCACATCGCTAGAGTCCTGTGCAGACAACTCGGTCAACCATCGTGAGTAAACTTCTACAAAGAATGAAAAAAGTATACCTGATTATCAAATAGGATTACTATGATTGTTTTGGACTAGTCAAAGATGATTTAAAATATATTGCAGTAAAGAATGATTATTATTAGTGTTTTATTTACAGTTGCAGAGATATTATAATCGCAACAAATTAATGTTTGTTTTGTGGTACTTTTCACAGACACAAGTGTTTGTAAGCTGTGTTGTTATTTAGCAAATAATCATATTTCGCTTTGGATATTTTTATACTTTCAGTCTGTCTAAATGATAATTTTCATTGTTTTCTTTTTTCTTATTATTTTACGTTTCAGATGTTAGTAGTAAGAGAAATAGCAGACATTTAGCAGGCTGGTCAATCAAAACTAGTACAGATCATTAAAATGATGATTAAGTTTGCTAGTGAAAAGGCAAGGGATAACCACCTTCTAAAATCTTGGAATTGTTTTTAATAATTTAAAGGGAACATAAGCGGTTAGAGCAAGAATGTCCCAACCCATATGCGCGCTATATGGCAGTCTACACCCAGCAAACTTCTATATTAGACCCACCTGTGGGCCTTACTTGTTAGTTTGATAGAGTAGACATGCCCACACCTGACAAAAGCTGTTTCCTTGCCAAAAGTAAATTATCTATCTCTTTAATAAGTCTTTTACCTTCATAATGCTGCTTTTCTTCTTTCATCTGACGGTAGCATAATTGACAAGTGTATCAAGTCTAGAAATCTTAGGAAATAAAAACAAATATTAAACAAAATAATTTTTGTAAGAAACGATTTTTGTGTGTTGTTTAGAGCAGCAGCAGTACCTTTAAAAACGATTTCATCAGGACCATATGTGGGCACAAAGCTAATGTCCGGCCTTAAATGCAATGGTCAAGAAAACAGCATCATCGACTGTGACCAGACAACATTCAACAATGAAGAGTGGAGAAGCAAGATTTGCACTTCGGATTCAGATTATTCTGGTGTTCTTTGCGTTGACTGTAAGGAAGTTTCTTATTTAGAATTTCTGTATAAGTTTTTGCTTCATTTATGCGTTAAACAGGTCCACCTCTAAAACGTAGCATTGTCTTAGTGGTGATGAAAGGTGATTGTTATTTCTAATTATTTTGCATGATTTTATACTTGCGTGCTATCTCATTCAATACGATCAAATTGTGTAGTGTAGTGACAAGTAAAAGCTTTGTCTTTTAACTCGTCTGTCCACCATTCCGACATCCTAGACCACATGTAAGTAATAATTTCTATTATCTTTTACAGCCCCTCCTCTTTTCATCCTAGTGAACGAAGGCAGATACCCTGTGATGGAAAGAACAAATGTTACTCTCACGTGTATGAGCGAACTCTGGCCTAATGTAGCTAATTACACTTGGCCAGAGACTGCAGGTGCTGTTGCCATAGAAAATGATCTGATTATCGAGAATGTGAAGAGAACACATAATGGGGAGCAAGTACAATGTTTGGCTGTCTCCAGTGATGGTGTAATTCTATCTAGTGATACCTTCACACTGCAGGTTTATTGTGAGTATAACTTTATGATACATCTATACAATTAAACTTCATTGCTGACGACCATGAGCATAACTCTTGATGATTTGCACAGAGAGAAATTGCCGCCCCTGCAAAAATGTGTAAAAATGAACCAACGATTCCTGAAGAAAAATAGTATTTGGTCTACGAACAAAATTAGACTAAGAAATTATTAAATTTTTATTTTTATTTGAAAAAGTTATTTTTTAAAAAAAAGAGTATATAACTCTAAGAACTTACTACATTTAGTAAATGCTTGGTTGTCGTTTAGTCTGCGTGTCTGAACTTGTTGTTCGTCTCTGTTTATGTTTGTTTATGCGAGTTTCTGCGCTCGCGTTACATATTTTATGAACCGTGAAAAAGACTTTGGCCTTCATTTTCCTGTATATTACGAATGTCAATAAAATAATATTTTTTTTCTCAGCAGACTGTTAGTCGGTCCTTTTTGTTAAACGTTATTTTTTGTTTCTTTTTCCCGACATGATTACCTACAAAGCACGGCGAGGTTTTTCGTTTTGCGGTGGGATAATGAAAAATGTATATAACTTCTTTTTAGATTAGCATTTTGGCTTAATGTTTATATTTTACAATTCTTTTCTTTATTTGCTTATGCTTTATCTTTTACAAAAACATTTTAGGCTATTTTTTACTTGCTTTTTTGTGTCTTTTTCTGAAATTTAAAATATTTAGAAATATAGACAAAAATGATGTATGCTTGATCGGTTGACATTTATTTACTGGTAAAAGTAATGATGAATTGCTGGTCTTCTTGTCATCAATGGAACTCTATAGTTAACAATGGTGTGGAGTGACAAGGTTTCCCTCTCTGTCTTGGAGCGATGGTCCTCAAATTCAGAACTCTTCACTATTTCAAGAAGGTATTCCTGTTGTAGCACGAAGCTGACGCCATTGCCTTTCCGTGTAGGAGATTCGGAGCAGTCTTCACATGCTTGAATGATTAAAAATTTAAGATGACCCTACAAAAAGGGATTTGTTGAGCTAATTATGTTCTGGCTGTGGTAAAATGAAAAGTTTCATGATTGTTTTTCCAGATTACCCCATTATTACGATTCAGATGTCGTCGACTAGGTCTGCAATCGTCTTCGCACATATCTACCAAGTCAGGAAGGGTCAAAATACTACATTTTCATGTGATGCTGTGAGCAACCCTCTCCCTGCTTCTATCACGTGGTCTGGAAGAGTGAACAGTACCACTGGTCAATTGAGGATCATAGCAGCTGAGGCAGGTAGACATAATGGTGTTTACACCTGCACCGTAGTAACTAAAACAGTTGATGATGATGAGCGTCTCCCACTGAAAGCATCACGTCGACTGATCATCGATGTTAAAGGTATGCTTAATAATTTACCGAGCCTTTTAACACTGTTGGTTATATTGCTAACATCCATATTTGTCTTTACTGTAACAGATTTTAAGAGCGATTAACAACATAGAAGGTGCAATGTTGTTGCTCGGAAACGAAAAACGACTACAAATTGGTTTTTTATTATTGTCGTTTGTTTTGTGTTGTTGCTGCTGTTGTTGCTGCTGCTTTTATTGTTATTGTTATTGTTATTGTTATTGTTATTGTAGCAGCAACAGCTTGAAGAAACATAACACGTGCAAACCAAATCAAACGCCTCTTATTAATGTCTTCTTTGCCGTTCATTGTTCAGATACACATTTCCCCGCGCTTGCGATTTCGGTATTCGGTATTTTGTGTGCAACGTGTATAAAGAAAGAACCTGTGTTTGGCATGGCCATACGATGACATGCCGCACGGTTTTGTTTCTTACTGCGATTTTTTGTTCAAGTCATCAACAGGTAACATCAATGGAGTCTTTAAGGGTGAATACAAAAAGCAGTAGTTTTTTTTTTTTTCACGATGCCTCTGAATTTTGTGTGGAGATTTATTTGGTCAACTATTTCCTATGTTATATACGGATTTTTATGTCCAGTACCTTATCATCAAAAGTTCAGTTACTAAACCCTAATTAAAAGAGCTCTGTATAGTTATTTTTTGGCACGTTTCAATGATAATTTATTTGATTTCCTGCAGCAAAATTTGATCAACGGTGGAAAACTCAGCCTATCGAACATTGTAGGGATTATCGGATCGATAGCTCTTTCTTTATTTGATGAATATTACTGCATTGCCAATCGTAGACGGAGTAGCAATTTGTCTGGTGAATTCCGTTAACAAACGGGACTCTATAGTTGCTAAGTATTTCTTCGATCCTTGACACGTCCAAGCTAACCTATTAGAGAGACGAGTAGCATTCAGTCACACGAGACTGAGCATTAACAGGTCTGTATTCTCCCATCACAGTCCTAACTACATAATATGTCTGCTTTACAAATGGCCACATCTCATGCCCCATAGCCAAAGGCAAAAGACCCAACTGCTTGTAAGTATTGCCAAAAGGCTAAAACAAAAACCCGACAGAAAAACGGATTCTTTGCCGGACAGTTAACCCTTAATAAAAGCACCAGCTACCACTAGTAATCATTCCAGCTGTGTCAACTGGGCGAACTTTCTTCCGCTATCCGGGTAACGAACCGGCTTGCCTCTCAATCCAGACGCCAGCACTCTAACCACTCGGCCATTCGCTTCCCCTCGATGCAACGTCCACATTCCACTACACACACGCACTCACACACACACACACACACACACACACACACACACACACACACACACACACACACACACACACACACACACACACAGATACACACAAGTGAAATATATACATATCCTGGCACTTAAATAATGCGACTACCTCATTGGTCATACGTTTTGCTTCCTCTTGAAACTTCCTCCTTAAGTCCAAAAGCGCGCGCGTGCAATTACAGACATTCTACTTAAAATCAGGCTCAAATGAACTCGCAATGAGAAACTTTTGGTATTCTCTGTGATTGATATCTAGATTGCTGAAACGTTGTACACAGTTTAATATCTGCTTTTTCAAAAAAGAAACCATTGATGGTTCCTGGATTTTTATGACTGAAACGTACGCCAATCATGAGGTGCTTGGTACCTTTTATTCATTTAACAGTTGTTCTTCTTATTCAAGGCTCAGGTAAGAAACTTCTGTTTATACACTTTATCAATTAATTTTAGAAATAATTTCAGTTAAACGAAAAGTAAACGAAAAAACAAATATGACGGTTAAGAAAGATCTGGTAACGATGAGTTGTGACATGCATGGAACGTGTTGTATCATAGAAAAGAAATACGGAGAACTCATTAGACAGGGAGACTGATCGAAATCACATTAACAATATCTTTAGTCTTTTAAAGATACTGTAAACAATATTGTAATAAACATGAAAAGTATTTACAATTAACTTTATAACAAAAAAGAAAAATACTTCCAATATTACCGTTAAGGTATAACACATTTTTTCAGGTATGGTGTATAAACTTACAATCAAGAAATATTTAACAATTATAATCAAAACGGAACAAAACTTTACAAAATTAAACGTTTTCTTAGTAATTTAATGTTGCTTATGAAAATTGAATCGTTTCTAACAGGCGCTCAGCTGCAAGTACAACTAGTGAATGGAACATCATATTGGAATGGCCGTTTAGAAATATTACACAACGAAACATGGACCACAGTGTGTAGCCATTATTTTGGAAAAGAAGAGGCACGGGTAGCCTGCAAAATGCTTGGTTTGGACAGGTGTGTTGCTTTTTGTGGGCACAAAAGTATCCACAGTATAAACATTGATTTATTCCTTGGCATACAAACCTATACTCATAAAGCATCCTGAAGTTTCTTCGTGAATCTACCTCTGAAAATTCTCATAAGGCGTGTTTTTTGGTGGAGTGATAAATATAAAATATACAGGTAGATTGTAAGATAAGGAGTTGAGTGAAAAGAAAGTTCCATCAAAAACTTCTACTACCTACCGTGCATGTTCTCGAGAAAAGGAAATGTATTAAAATTTAGACCAAACCTAGGTCCCTGTTGCATTTTACGAGAAATTACGCAGATAACAGGTTGTTGAAGGGAGTGGGATAAATCATAGCCCACCAACTGATTTCAACTAAGTTATCTACTTTCCCTCGTTAACAGTTCGCGGGCCATGGCTGTGGGGTCAGGTCAGTACGGCGAAGGTTCAGGTCTGATCCTCTTTGGCAACATCACGTGCACAGGGAAGGAGTCGAGTTTTGATGAGTGTCAACATGATGGATTTTACAGGCGTGACTGCAGACACAGTGATGATATCGGTATCATCTGTAATATCAGTAAGAACAAACAATATATATCATACCAATCCCATGACTATAATAATGATCTTTGACATCTTAAAAAACCAATAATACGTACTGCTTATGTTACTCTTAGCTTGCAAAGGTCACATTAATTGGAAAAAGAAAGAAAGAACAATATGTATAGAACTTGATTACTTAAATATTGTGTATGTTTTTCTTCAGATATCAGTTTATCAAATCTCTGTTAAAACCAAGTGCTTGTATTTGTACATATAACGATTTAGCAAATAGAATAAAATTAAATCAAAATTACAAAACGATTCTTTCATTCACTTTGACATAACATGTAAATAAGTGTCTTTAAAAGTTTTAACTGTATATTGTGACAGAAAATTGACAATATAATGTCTACAGACGTCTGAAATCAATCCGGGCAAAAGCAGATTACCTTTCGAATATATACAAAGCATTTGTTACATTAAATTAAAATTTACAACATTTGTAAGCCATAATTTAATAAGTTAATAGACTGTAATGGCGACTGGAGTGTCTGTACACAACTAAGAAATGCAACGGATATAAAAATGCTAGCATAAAGTCAGTGCGTCTGCTTTTGATCGCATGTCGACTTTAGAGTAACATTAGCAACAGGAAGCATAAAACCTTGACAATAGTAAACATTACTGTGGAAAAGTTAAATTGTCCCAATTTTTAAGCAATTAGTTCTTTCAAATACATTTGTATAGAGGTAAAACTTTCACTTATAGAGCCTTTAATATTTATATAATAAATATTGGTTTTTATTCATTTTACTCACAATTAAAGAACACAACTTTCAACAGCGAAAAAATAAGAAATAATAATCTATAGGCATCCAATAACTACAACAGACCGGTCTAATAGCAATTCAACTACATGTTTTAGGATTTTAAAAAGAACAAATAATTTGACGGACACAAAACTCGTTTTGTTGTTAAACATGTTTTTGAAAGAACCATTACGACTTCGCTTGACGAGTGTTTTTGGAGACCAACCAGACATAAACCGTGTGGAGATGGAACTCGGAACCCAGTGGAACTCACTTTGCATGACTCGCAATGCTGCCAAGGTTGTATGTAGACAGCTCGGCTTATCACAGTAAGTAGTTAAGACTTTATACCTTTGATAGAGATATTTATTTATTCACCAACCCACGCTTTATATACCAATCTATATAATTTATATACCATCTACATCATAGAAAATTAGAAAACATCTCACAAACGACACTGGGACAAACATGAAACTATATCTAAATATAAAATAAAACATATCTATCTGTCTAAAGAAAATCCTTTTTTTTTCAGGCATGCTGCATTGTATACGAATGTATCAATGCAGAAGGAAATTTTATCTGAAAATAACAAGCACTCTGAACTGGATATGAAGTTTATGTGCCTTGGGAATGAGACAAGCCTTTTGGAGTGCGACCATTATGGACAGAACAAAGATGTTGTTTGCGGATTTTATAACAGCGTCAACTGTAATGAGTGTAAGTTTTTTTATTTATTTATTTTTTTTTTTGTTTTAGCGAACTAGAGACATTTTTCTCATATTTAAATAATATTTGTTACCTGAGGAACATACTGTTTAGAGGTAATTGATGTGCATTTGCTTAGTATCTACAGAGTTTTGGTGGAAACCCTTTAAAGAAATTCTTTCTTTAAACTGGCAAGTGTTGTACACATTACGATCACAATCGTCTTTCTCTTAGCAAGATGTAACGCAATGTTCAAGCGACTACTACATACTGAGTATGTATATGCTAGCTAGGTGAACCTTTATAATAATCAGGGCTGGAATATATATTTTGTTTACTAGAGTAACGCATCTAATGAAAACCATTATTTAAAAGTTTACTTATATGGTAAGTTTTTTACCTATGATTGTGCTGTAATTACAGCAATTGATCACAGTGACACCATATGCATTGTGATGAAAATTTATTATTCTTTTCATTAAGCAATACCTCATCTTCGTATCCTGTATAACGAGACTTCATTTCCGCTGCTTGATGGATCAAATTTAACTCTAGAGTGTGAGATCACACAGTCCGGGGAATTAGAATTCACATACCTGTGGTTTGAGTATTCAAGGAAACGTCTTCAGAGCCATTATGGAAAGTACCTAATATTTAATAATGTGACTAAAGACCACATTGAATTTCGAGTGTACTGTGCAGCCAACTATGGGTACAATGGTCTCGATTACCTTGTCGCAAGTGACGTCATGATAATAACGGTTTGCTGTGAGTACAGCCTGAACTTGTTTTGTCACCCATTACCTGTATTCTTTATCTTCTACGTTCAGCTCTCATTAATATTGATTAAGCTCAGTTTCAAACTACTACGAAAAGAATCAAGGAATTTAAACATTTTACATTTGTTAAAACATGCTTTTTGGGTCACTTAACCATCCATATTGAGAGTTCACGAAAAATTAATAAGATTTATTATTTGTGTTTATAGGTGCCCCGTCGACAATCATGCATAACACAGAACCGACCTCTGTGGATATCCATGACGACAAAGGTTATCTGACGATTGAAATGACAGCCTATCCCATCCCTCAAGTGACAGCCACTATGTACCTTGGTCCAGTTCTGACTGATGGTTTCAAAGGTGAAGATACAAGCAACACGACACATGTAATATGTGCTGATGTCGGTCTGACACGTGCATCAGTGTCGTGTAACATCACTGTCTCTAACATATCACAAGCTGCTGATGGCTTCTACAAAATCGTTTTCGACAACAAACTTGGGCAGCTGCCTTTTGTATTCACAATCAGGCGTCAAGGTGTGTAGTAGTTGACCAAATCAAGTTTTCTTTTGAGAAGGATATCAACAAATCATTAATAAAGCTCCTATAGTTTATACCATTTAGACAACATTAGAAATGTACAGATAAAATGTCTCGTTTGTAACGTTTTGAATCGTATTTAAGTAAATTATTATTAAAGTAAGCTTTTCTTTTTAGAGTTATCAGGTAAACATCTGCTACATGGCATTAAATGATAATTTTACTCATTTCAATGACTTTTTAAACGATTCAAAATTTACTATACTGCCGTTGTCATTGTAATGCTTTGGTTTCTTTATGTTGATTGGTAACAAACACGAATGGCATGTCCCCATGCATATTTTGAAAACAAATGTCTTCCTTATATTTCTCATTTATTTTTACTGTCTTTGTATACTGGCTATATTCTATAAAGAAAGAAAAACAATTAAGCACTTATAATTATTGTATACTCTCACTCTTACTTTCAACTCTCATTTACCTTAGAGCGCAGAAGAGAAATACCATCGACATTTCTGTTGATTTTTGTCGGCGCATTTGCTGTTGCCATTGTTGTCTTCACTTCTGTGACAGTCTACTGCGTCAGGCGTTGGAAACGTAAGTTAATTAGGCTCGTGGCTTGATTACAATGTCTGTGTTGTCATTTAACAATAAATTCAAGAATTTACTGGCTTTTTTAAACTCAGGTTTTTTTTAATGGATCACAAGCGAAACAGGAAAAATAAAAGTCCTGTTTAGTTTAATTGTTTTTGAAGGCATTTTGGCCAATACTCGGTTGATTGATGTGGATCAGCAGCAGCAGCTTCTATATACAGAAGGTAATACACTTGTTGCTCAAAGGATTGTAGCATCTATACAGACTGTGGCATTTTTTTAACCAGTTTGGGTAAGTCATTATTACTTCTTCCTCGTTTAAACTGTTTGATTTGACAGCTATATCTAACTTTTTGTGCATGTTCCAGTTGACAACCGTTTACTTCTCGTATATTTATCCCAGAAATACTTTTGCAGCCTAAATACTTATAATTTTCATATATATATATATTTATGCAAACACACACACACACACACACACAAAAGCTAATGCATGCCTATAGACTCCCTATGCAGGGGAAACATAACAATATTCAGAAAAAGTAAATAAACATTGGATCGTGTACTGAAAGAACAATAATGAGGGACAAGTCATAATTGCTAAATATGATATTGTAAAATGTTTCAGGTTAGAAAAGGAATACAATATTTTTAGCCGGACATCAAGATGCCGATATGACGCATGTGTCTCTGATTAAAGTATTTTTTTCTGAGTTTCTCACAATCCAGTGTTACATATTTTAAAATTGCTACAGACGTTGTATATAATGTGAATTAAGCTCTACGCCATATAATACAATTACAACACACACAACCACCATACCTTCTTGTTTATATTGAGTTTCACCGCCTCATATAATGTATCACACTTATGTTAAAACGGATATAAAGCAGGTTAAATGGAGGAATAATCATTACAGTATTCACGACCTCTGGGTGCAGTCCTTTGATTAGCTAACACTTGGTTTTTGTTGTTGGCCTTTATTTTTTTCTTATTTCTTTGCCACCATTGATTAGCTCTCTTACCTAATTATTAAGCCCGTTTAAAGGAAAGCATACAGCAAGAACTGCATATTCTGTCAAAGGTATTGCTAGTCAACTTTTTTATTCATTACTTCTTTCTTTGTTTTTATTTGACAGTATCCTACCTAATGTACAGCATACGCCATAGAAAACAAACACTCATTGTTTACTTTAACATGCAAAATTGTGTTGTTGATTTCATATATTTGTATATATTTATATATTTGTAAATAACGTGATATCTGTATAAAGGTAGATATTTCCTAGTGATTATGTGGTTGTCGACGAGGTCAAAGGAGTAAACCTACCATAAAACGAGTTATTTTAAATATAGTCACATTGTAAAAAGAATTATCAATTAGTTCAACTGGTAAGCATAAATTGCTAACATTTATTGTTTTTAAGCGAATAGAGCAAGGAAATGTACAGATTTTATAATAATTATAGTGTATAGAGCAAAGGAAGGGGGAGGGAAGAATGATGTTATGTTAGTTTAATTGATGTCGCTTAGTGCTGTTCTGCTTTATTTAAGGGAAGTAAGCGAATCAAAATACGAATAAAAACTGGACACATTTGCAGTTCTGCGGTTGTTTCCCTTTTGTTATATTTATATATATATATCATGGTTATCATTCATACTAATCAACTACAAATAAAAAGCAAATCATATAATGCTATTATTTTTTTATGGTTTTTATAGACCTACCTTTGTTTTAATTGACAAAAGGGGAAGTGTGGTTGGTTATGCTGTTTACAAAAGTGTGTGAAAGTTGAGGCGTGTGTTTGATTGTGTGTAGAAAAGTACGAAGTTATAATTCAAATATTTGAAAATTGATACTTGGCTTATATTGAATGAAGGAGTCAGCATCTACATCATTTACGTTTGCAGTTCTTATGTACTTAATATTCTCGCTTTAAATCTAGATAACTTTATTGAATTTATTTTTCATATTGTTAATAGTATGCTTGAATCTCATGTATGTTGTAATGACATTATCATAAGGTTGAATATATTAATTAAAGATATGACATGTCGTCTCTTTATCTTGCTCTCCGGAGTGTTTGTCTTTTCGGGCCATAAAAGCAGAGAGGACCTGTAGTAAGATAAATGTATGAATGACGGGTAGAAGAGATTTTTTTAAAACTTCTTTTTAACTTGTGTATCTGGTTAAAATAATCTATCTATCTAATCCTCTTCGTGCATCAGGTTGCACATAAGGCCTCAACCAGAGTCCGCCACCGATGTCGATCGGCTGAAACCCGCTCTAGGTGACCCCATGTCCAGCCCTTTCCTTTCATCTCCCTTTCCACTGTTCTTCTCTAAGTTTCCTTTGGGCGGCCTCGTTTTCTTCGGCCGTCTGGAGTCCATCGTAGGGCGACTCCTGAAAGGTCTGCTGTCTGCTGGCGGAGCACATGTCCAATCCATCGCCAACGTATTAATAAGTGCAGGGCTTAAAAATGTTCACGATGGGAACCATATGCAGGAGTCTGAAAGAGAGAGAGAGAGCTTACTTACTTCTCAAAGAATGAAAGTAACTACTAGATTACACAATAATTCTTTATTTCAAACAAATTTTACACACAGACTTCAAAGACAGTTCACTTTGATTGTCACAGATTATGCTCAACAGCTTTGAGAAAAAACATTGATACAATGGCGAGAGAAATGTGTGAGCTAACGGTTCACATGAGGAGGGATAGTGAGAGAGAGTTCACTGATACATTGATACAATGGCGAGAGAAATGTGTGAGCTAAGGGGCGTCACACACTTGACTTCGGCTAAAGGTCCCGCGTGAAATGCCGAAATGAAGTGCCCCGCGCCGAAACGTCCGGCGGTGAAACGTCCGTGTACCACCTAACCAGTCAAAGTCGACCAGACAGAGAGAACGCATGTACTGTTGCAACAGGGTCTTACTTCATTGAACCTCCCCCTCGTCACATGCTCGATGAAAACTTTAAAAGTTAAACATTCAGCAACAAGGAAATGAGGTGCTAAAGGCAGGCGGCATGGATTTTGTGCTTATCGTTCTGATGTTGTTGCTCGGAAGCCAAAAACGACTACAAATTGGTTTTTTATTCTTGTCGTCTGTTTTCTGCTGTTGTTGCTGTTGTTGCTGTTGTTGTTGTTGTTGTTGTTGTTGTTATTATTATATTTATTATTTATTATTATTATTATTATTATTATTATTATTATTTATTATTATTATTATTATTATTATTATTATTATTATTATTATTATAACAGCAGCTGCAGCTTGAATAAACCTAACACTTGCAAACCAAATCAAACGACTCTTATTAAGTCTTCTTTGCCGTTCATTGTTCAGATACACATTTCACCGCGCTTGCGATTTCGGTATTCGGTATTTTGTGTGCAACGTGTATAAAGAAAGAACCTGTGTTTGGCATGGCCATACGATGACAAGCCGCACGGTTTTGTTACTTACTGCGATTTTGTGTTATAGACATCAACAGGTAACATCAATGGGGTCTTCGGGCGTGGTTACAAAAGCAATAGTTTTTTTTTACGCTGCATCTGAATTTTTTTTGTCAAAGATTTACTTTGTGATATACGGAGCTTTTTCGTCAAGTATCTTCTTATCAAGTGTTTAATTAAAGCCTAAATAAACAATTTCTGCGTTGCTACTTTTTGGCACGCTTTAATGAGAGTCTATTTCCCTGCCTGCAGCAAACCTTAATCAACTGTGGAAATCTCAGCTTATCAAAGATACTAGGTATTGTCAGATTAATAGCTCTTTCTTCGTGTGATGAGTATAGTTGCATGCCTAATCGTAGTCAGACAACAATAAAAATTCTTAGTTGGTAAGTAGTTTTTCGATCCTTAAAATCTCCAAGATAACTTCTTAGAAAGACAAATAGCCTTCAGTCACACGAGACTGATAAATAACAGGTCTAACTAAGAAAATATGTCTGCTTTACAATTGGCCACATTTTATGTGCTATTGCCGAGGGCAAAACGACCCAACTGCTTGTGAGTATTGCCAGAAGGCTAAAACAAAAACCTGACAGAAAAGCGGATTCTTTGCACGACATTCAAACGAAAGTTAACCCTTGATAAAAGTACAGGCCCCCTCTAGTACTCGTTCCTTCCAGTTGTGTCAACTGGGGGACTTTCTTCCACTATATGGGTAACGAACCGCTTGCCTCTCAGTCCGGATGGCACCACTCTAACCACTCGGCCATTCGCTTCCTCTCGATACAACGTACACTTTGTACACAGACACTCTCTCTCACACACACGCGTGCAATATATATATATATCTTGACCCTTCAAAGAGGCGATGACCCTAAATTCGTCAATGGTTTTGTTTCCGCTCGAAACTTCCTCCTTTAATTAAAAAAACAAAGCCCACAGCGCGTGTGCAATTATGGACTTTCCACTTAAAAGCAGACTGAAATAAACTCGGAAAAAGAAACTTTTGCCTAAGATATTATTCGCACTGATTTATATCTGAATTGCTAAAAATTCGTGCACAGTGTAGTATCTGCTCGTCCGATGAAGAAACCATTGATGTTTCCTGGAGTTCGTTTCTGAATCGTTCGGCCATCATGAGGTGCTTGGCACATTTTATTCATTTAACAGTTGTCTTCTTATTCAAGGCTCAGGTAAGAAACTTCTGTTTATACAACTTTTCAATTAATTTTAGAAATAATTTTAGTTCAACAAAAAGTAAACGAAAATACAAGTTGTGACATGCATGGAAAGTGTTGCATCATAGAAAAGAAATATGGAGAGTTCATTCTACAGGAAGACTTATTGTCGTGACATTAAAAATATCTCTAGTCTTATGAAGATACTGTAAATGATAATAAAATAAACATGAAAAGTATTTAAAAATAACTTAAAACAAAAAAGCTACAAATATTATCGTTCAGGTATAACACTTTTGTTTTCAGAAATGGTTAGTGCAGAAAATTCCAGTCAAGAAGTATCTAAATACTATAATCTAAACTGAACAAAACTTTACAAAATTACACGCTTGCTCAGTCATTTTCTGTTGCATATAAAAATTAAATCTTTTCTAACCAGGTTCTCATCTACTAGTACAACTAATAAATGGAACATCAACTTGGAATGGCCGTTTAGAAATATTACACAACGGAACACGGACCACAGTGTGTGGCGATTATTTTGGAAAAGAAGAGGCACAGGTAGCCTGCAAAATGCTTGGTTTAGACAGGTGTGTTGCCTTGTGAGGTCACAGAAGTATCCACAGTATAAACATTGATTTATTCCTTAGCATGGAAACCTATACTCATAAAGCATCCTGAAGTTTGTTCTTTAATCTACCTTTCAATATTGTCATCAGTCGTGTTTTTGAGGAGTAACTAAGATAAATAAGGAGATCTTCAGATGAGATATTGAGGGACTTTGAGTGACAAGAAAGCTGCATTGAAAATTTTACTACAACCCTCCTGCGTGTTCTCAAGAAAAGGAAATGTATTAAAATCCAGACTGGTCCTAGGTCCCTGCTCCAGTTTACGAGAAATTACGCAGATAAGAGGCTATTGGTGGAAGTGTGATACACCATAGCCCACTAATTATTTTCAACTTTTACTGTAACATACAAACAGTTATTTGTATTTTCAAAAAAAATTCATTTAATTTCTCTCGCTAACAGTTCGCGGGCCATGGCTGTGGGGTCAAGTCAGTACGGCGAAGGTTCAGGTCTGATCCTCTTTGGCAACGTCACGTGCACAGGGAAGGAGTCGAGTTTTGATGAGTGTCAACATGATGGATTTTACGAGCGTGACTGCAACCACAGTGATGATGTCGGTATCATCTGTAATATCAGTAAGAATAAAATCGTATATCTCATACCAATCCCCTGGTCATAATAATGACTTTCGACATCTTAAAAAAATAACACCTACTGCCTATGTTACTGACTCAATCTGACCAGGTAACATTGAGTGTGAAAAGAAAGGAAGAACAATATATTATATAGAACTCAATTACTGAAATATTGTGTTTGTTTCAGATATCAGTTTAACATTTCTCTGTTAAAACCAAGTTTTTGCATTTGTATATATAACGGTTTAACGAATAGAATTCAAGATGTTTAAAAAAAAGCGGAGAATGTGACTACACAAAACTTTTTTGTTGCTGACATGTTTTTGAAAGAACCATTACGACTTCGCTTGACGAGTGTTTTTCGAGACAGACCAGAGATAAACCGTCTTGAGATAGAACTGGAAACCCAGTGGAACTCACTTTGCATCACTCGGAATGCTGCCAAGGTTGTCTGTAGACAGCTCGGCTTATCACAGTAAGTAGTTAAGACTTAATAACTTTAATGTAGTTATTCATTTATCCATCAACCCATCGCTTTATAAACTAATCCATCTACATCCCCTAATACACAATTAGAAAACATATCATAAGCGACACTGGGACAAACATATAACTATATCTAAATATAAAATCAAACATATCTATCTAAAGAAAATCTTTTTTTTTATTTTCAGGCATGCTGCATTGTATACGAATGTATCAATGCATAAAGAAATTTTATCTGAACACAACAACCACTCTAAACTGGAGATAAAGTTTCTCTGCCTAGGGAATGAGACAAGCCTTTTGGACTGCGACCTTTATGGACAGAAGAAAGATGTCGTTTGCGGATTTCCTCCCAGTATCAACTGTAATGAGTGTAAGATTTTTTTCACAAATTAAAGAAGGTTTGACAGATATGATCTTATTTTTTTTCTTTGCAGAATGTTTCCTTTAAGTTGGCTATTGTCTAATGTGCATATTAAAGATGCATACACAAATTTATGTACAGCTAATTCAATTCTTTGCCTTGTCTTTGCTAGCCTCTTGTTATAGTTTTCACTAACCAATATTTAGCTTCGATTTTATTTGAGAGAACCAGATGACTAACGACTTTTATCAGCAACTAAAAAATCTCATTTACTGTTAAATATTTTTCAAAAGTTTAAACGCCTATAAACGGACAATTGCACTTCACAATACCTAAACAGTTATACTCGCAAATAATTTACACTCTTGCTAAACAGAAAGCAAAACTCACCGCCGAAACACACACACAAAAGGCGCACTAGAGAGATTGTTATCTCAGTGACACACTGTTTAAAGTAATTGATGTGCATTTGTTTAGTTTCTATAGAGAGTTTGGGTGGGAACTCTTTAAAGAAATTCTCGCTTTAAACGATCAAGTTTTGCTCACATTTTGATCATCGTCTTCTCTATCTTATCAAGATGTAATGCCCTGTGGAAGAGACTACTACAGTGTGTGTATATGCACAATATGTGAAAATTTTTAATACATAGGGCTGGCATTAATGTTTTCTTTTACTAGAATGAAGCATATCATGTAAAGCATTAATTAAAATGTTTACTTTTTATTGGAAGTTTTTTAAACTATGATTGTGCTGTAATTACAACACTTGATTACAATTTCAAAATATGCATTGTGATGAAAATTTGTTATTGTTTTCATTAAGCCTTACCTTATCTTCGTATCCTGTATAATGAGACTTCATTCCCGCCACTTGATGGATCAAATATAACTCTAGAATGTGAGATCACACAGTCCGGGGAATCAGAAGTTACCTACCTGTGGTTTGAGTATTCCAGGAGACATGTCCAGCGCTATCATGGGAAGTACCTAATATTTAATGTTACTGGAGACCATCATGGACTTCGAGTGTACTGTGCAGCCAACTATTGGTACAATGGTCTCCGATATAATATTGCAAGTGACACAATGATAATGACAGTTTGCTGTAAGTACTGGTTAAACATTTTCTAAAACTTTAAATTGGGGCTATTAATGTGTTCTGTTTGAATGGTCTGCAATGATATCTTACCTCCATTAAATGCTTCATCGTCTATGTTCAACACTTTTAATACTGATTAAGCTCAATTTTAAATTACTAGGATAAAAATTTCGGAATTTCAATATTTTACAGTTGGTAAAACTTGATTTCATTTATATTTGTAAATTAACTATTTATATTACAAGTTCACGGAAAATTAATAAGATATATTATTTATGTTTATAGGTGTCCCGTCGATAAGCATGAATGATCAAGTACCGCCATCCATGTATATCCATGACGACAAAGGTTATCTAAAGTTTGAAATGACAGCCTATCCCATCCCTCAAGTAACAGCCACTATGTACCTTGGTCCAGTTCTGACTGATGGTGTCAAAGGTGAAGATACCAGCAACACGACACGTGTAATATGTGCTGATGTTGGTCTGGCACGTGCATCAGTGTCGTGTAACATCACTGTCTCTAACATATCACAAGCTGCTGATGGCTTCTACAAAATCGTTTTCGACAACAAACTTGGGCAGCTGCCTTTTATATTCACAATCAGGCGTCAAGGTGTGTAGTGGTTGACCAAAACAAGTTTGTTTGTTTGTTTGTTTTTTTGAGAAGGATATCAACAATTAATTAGTACTTATTAATAATTATAATTATTAATTAAGCCTTAAGGCTCCTTTAATTCATACCATCCAGACAAATTTGAAATGCATAGATGAAATGTGTCGTTTTAAACGTTTTGAATGGTATTTAAGTATACAAAGAAAGCTTTTCTTCTCTAAAGTTATCAGGTTAACATATACTACATTGGATTACTAAAAGATAATTTTACGAATGGAATGTATCTTTAAAAGTTGAAACACAAATGGTATGTTCCCATGATATATTTTTGAAAAGAGATGTTTGTTTTTTTTATACATCTCATTTATTTTTACTGTCTTTTTATGCTAGCTAAATTTCTATAAAGAGAGAAGATAATTAAGCACTTATAATTATTGTATACTCTGAGTCTTACCTTAAACTCTTATTTACCTTAGAGCGCAGAGGAGAAATACCATCGGCATTTTTGTTGACTTTTGTCGGCGCATTTGCTGTTGGCATTGTTATCTTCACTTCTGTGACAGTCTACTGCGTCAAGCGTTGGACAGGTAAGTTAATTAATCTTGTGGCTTGATTACAATGTATGTTTTGTCATTTAACAAGAAATTGAAGAAGTTACTGACTTTTTTAAACTCAGCTTTTATTTTTTTTTAATGGATCACAAGCGAAACAGAAAAAAAAAATAAAAGTCCTGTTAAGTTTGTTTTTGACGGCATTGTTGACCAATACTCGATTGATTGATGTCGATCAGCAGCAGCAACTTCTATATACAGAAGGTAAAACACTTGTTGCTCAAAGGATTGCCACATCTATACAGACTGGCATTTTAGGAACCAGATTAGGTAAGTAGTTCTCATTTTTTTTCTCGTTTAAACTGTTTTGATTTGACAGCTCTGACTTTTTAATTCCAGCTAACAACAGTATTCTTCTGATATATTTATTACAAACATTTTTATGCAGCTTCAGTAGTTATAATTCTCATATATATATATACATTCGTACAAACGCTAATGCGTGCATTTATACTCACTATGCAAGACAGACAGAACAATATTTAAAACAGAAAAGAAGCACTGGTTCGTGTACTTAAAAAAAAAAATAATGAGGGAAAAAGTAAAAATTGCTAAATATGATATTGTAAAATGTTTCAGGTGAGAAAACGAAAACAACTATCGTAGCCGGACATCAAGATGACTGATATGACGCACATGTCAATGATTAGAATATTCTTTTCTGAGGTTCTTAGAATCATGTGTTACATGTGTGAATTGCTAACATATACTGTTTTGTTTTTATTTTTACAAATAGAGCACGGAAATGTACAGATTTTATGATATTGTGATAAGAGTAGAGGGTTAGAGTAACTTCATGTTAGTATAGTTGATGTTGCTTAGTGTTCTTCTGCTTTTATTTAAGGGAGGTAAGCACATCAAAATTGGAAGAAACATGGATACATTTGCATTTCTGTGGTTGTTTCCCTTTGGTTATTTATTATATTTATTATTCATACTCATCAAATACAAAGAAATTGCAAATCATAAAATGTTGTTAGTAGTAGTAGTCTCAAACGGTTTTACAGACCTACTTTTGTTGTACTTGGCAACAAGGGAAATGTGGTTAGTTATGATGCTTACAAAAGTGTATGTAAGTCGAGTCGTTAGTTTGAATGTGTGTATGAAAGACCGGAGGCGGCCCGGTGGCGCAACGGTTAGCGCTGTTAGCGCCTGTCACCAATACAGTGAAGGTTGGCTGCCCTGAGTTCATTTCTCGTCTCGGGCATGCTGTTCTCTGCACGTGGCATCTGTTTACAGGGCTGGCCGCCATCCGCCAAGGACGGTCCCAAGCCCGGCTGAAAAAGGAGGAGGGTTGGGCGTGGGGCCAGCACCCCCACCCCGTAAAACAAATCCTTGCTACCGAAACATCGACAACAGTTAAGACTGTAGTCGATGGCCTATGCCCCAGGAGGGGTGAAAGGGCCTAAAAAAAAAAAAAAAAAAAAAATGAAAGACCGGAACTGTCGGCAGGCTGAGCAGCAGGCATCGTGTGTATGGTCAAATGTCGCGGAGCTCCATCTTTGTTGGGGGAGATTTGTCACGTGTCGAATGCTCGCTCAGCCCAACCCTTAGTTCTGATAGCGTCACAGAGTCGGCGCTATCAATACCGAAAGTAAGTAGTGCCGCACGTGGGAGAGGGAGGGAAGACTGTTGCATATTTGTGAAAAAGAGAAGGCTATTCCTTCCCTGGATAAACCATTGTTGTTATAACGTCGCCGAGCCAGTGTAACCAGGCCAGGTAGTGAGAACTACCGTACCTGCCGGGAGAGGGGATTTTTCTACTTCTACTTGATGCTTTTTGTTCTTCATCCATGTCGTCGTTTCTTTATACTCCTTTCGTGCTATTGTCCACCATTGCGTCCATTGTCCACCCTGCATCCTCATCCCCTCGTCAGCGCGTGAACCCGTGACCCTTTCTTCGCCAGTTTGCGGCCTAGCCTTCTGTGGAGCACCTATAGGGCCAGGACCTGCGAGCAGGGACTCACGTGACCAAGGCAGAGAGGGTAGATATTTGTTATAGTATTATCATTTAAAGTATTCGTCACTGGGGTGAGGTGTTGGCTATAGCGTTTAACTATGTACACAATCTCATAATGCTATTACTGGTCAATTTTGCATTACTACAATATTTGTTATTAATATATTGAAAAAAAATTATTACAACCGGTGCAAAAGATGGACGAATTTTACACGAAGATTTTGACCATCTTACACCGTCTGATGTGTATAGAAAAGGCTACTGTCTTTGTTCTGAAAAAACTGTCCAACCCCAAAAAAAGAATAAGTCTTGTCTGGAATGCCGTACCCACAGTTTTCTCCATTCCAAATCCACCATGCAAGGTTAATAACTTATGATTATTAGATTATAATATATTCCCATATATACTAAAAGGCCATATTTTACCATCATGGGGCTTTTTTCCTGTCATATTTTATTTTTTTAATCAACATTTATCATGCGAGATCACTTAATTTAATTGGCACATATGGAAAGTTTATTGTCTAATAAATATTCGTATTCACTTTCTTACTCTTACAACAAGAATAAACTCTTTCCCTTTTCATCCAAATGTTACATCCTTTCTCACCATTCCTTCGTGGACAGGGAAATAGACAAAGCAATTTAAATGACTTATACTATACCTTGGGTAGGCAAGGAATTAAACTGATTCCCCAAATCTCTTCTTCCCAAATTATGTTAGACTCTCTCAGTAGAAGACTCGCATGGGAATAATCAGTACCTTTCCCATACACCTCAGAGTTGGTGAACCTTTCACTCACTCATGCACAGTTTTTCTTAACATTCTTCCCTTCCACGCATTCTGGCTCACGCACGGGTAAGGGTGATAATCCCTGCCTACAGACAGAAGCAACAACCACCAACCCCCTCCCCATTCCAAACACAGGAATTAGGAAGAGTTTGCTAAATACCTTCAAAGCTGGAAAAATTTGAATTTGACAATTTACGATTTCATATTTCTTGCACAATATCTTCTTCTTCTTCTTTCAAGAAAGAGACCAATGGGCAGAATGTCCAAACTTACCTCTGCAAAGCAGCCCAGGATTTCCCAGAAAGCTGTAGTCTCTCGTGGTATTTTTTTTTTAAATCGTGTCTTCTTGCTATTTTTCATTCATTAAGAAAATATTTATAAATAATAAAAGTTATTTTGATATCTACTCAATTTCTTCTCTGTTTTTTTTAAAGGACTTAATGTAATTGTTGAACATTTTCATTTTGTTAATTGGCACGTGGTTGAATTGTCAGTGCCAAGGTCCTCTGGAGCCGAATGTTAATCTCCTGGTGTCTGAACTGTAGTAGAGTATGTATGCCCAATGCCTTCCAAAGCATTCTGCCAGTCTGATTTTTTTTTCATAGAGTGTCTTCTTGACCAATAAACAATCTTTGCATGCTGCTTATGCAGTACTCACCAACGGTGAACAGGTAGTTGACCTTACACAGGAATAGGAACAGAGCGTACTATTCTTATAGACATATGTAACATGTTGGAAATGCTTCTTATCAGTGATTTTAATTTCAGTTAATGGTTGCAGATCAGTTTCAGTGACAGCAGTGTAGAGAGTCTTTTCACCAAATTCTTTGAAAAATATTTTCAGCCTAACCATTTCACTGTCTCTTGCAAACCATGGTGCAGGCATATGAAACACACTCACATTTGCCTGTAACCCTTTTGTTGCAGAAAAGCTCACCTTCACATATACTTCTTCCGTTTAACTTGACAACAAGCCAAGAACTACAGCATCTTCAGAATTTTTCATAATAATCCACTCAGTTTGCTACTGTTTACCTAATCCATGAACACAACCACATGTTTTAAATTACATGTAATTAATATAAAATAAATCTAGATTTATCTTCATACTATTACACTTTTCTTAATCTTTGGGTTTCCCCTTCCTGTTTACCATAATTGAACAATTATGAAAATTGTTCACAAAGACAGTATTTCAGATAATGTACCACTCTTCAGGTTCCAGAGAAAAACTTAGATTTACTTTACAAACAGTAGTTCTTCACACAGGTATTCATAGTTTAATCCATCTGTATAAAGTCCTTTTATGTTCTGGGATTCTCGTCTTTTTTAAGTGAAAGATTTGTGGTTTTAAATATAAAAATGTATGAGTTGATATCTACTTAAAAAATCACACAAAAAACAAATCAGCCTAAGAAATATCTTAAATTCGCTATGTGTTGCCAGAGGGGTGTGTGAGCTGAAAGCATGTCACTGGTAATAGTGAAACATAAAATATAACGCAGAGATGATTTTTATGTTTCGTATGTTGTAAACCAGTATTAGAGTTTTTTAATCAAGAATAGAAAATATCTAAATTATTGTATTGATGTTCCATTTTTTCTTTGATTTGTTGTTGGTGTGTTTTAGTCTATCAGGTCATACAATTTTATATTTTAATATTATATTATACTTTAAGTATAATTTTAATATTATACTTTCCACTTGTCTTGCTCTTCCGGAAGTACTGCCGGATTCTGGTTCGCCGAGACTGACCGTAATCGCTTCGCAAGAGTGAGTCTCGGCATCAGTTCATAAAGACACGTCAGTGCAAATTAAAAGAATATCCTTCAGTTAAAACGAGTGGGAAAAAGACCATTTAAACACTTCAACTAGTAATTCTATATGGATGCACGCATACTAAAGAGTAAATTATAGTATTAGGTATTATCGTTCTTTATCTTCGTCATAATATCAACTTTATTGCTCCATTCGAGCCATAGTTTGTTTCGTACACGTGGATTGCATATTTCTACTTCAATTTAATTAACATGTCTGCTAAAGCTGTTATGCAGTTTCGACGAGTAAGTTTCCTTTTTGTAATGTAGGTTTTTGTAGCTGTGAAATCTAGAATTGGCAGGAAGGTAGATGTCATCTTTACTGACGGGGATGGGAACTGGGTTTTTTATTTATTACCAAGAAACTAATGCTATATCACCGTAAATCCCTGTGTAAAAGCTTCCGAAACAGTGATTCACAAGCATTTATATCCTGACGTGTTGCATTACGAATAATTAAAGACTTATAAAGGTGGGTGAGACTTGATGTAGCGCATCACTGACCTCAGTACTTTGGGACTTTTGTTTTCAGATAATTGGACAAAAGCGAACACGGATTTGAGCCATTTTACCAAAACATGCAGGGACACGTTTCCCTGGTGAAAGTAAGTTAATCCGTTACTGGAGACCTTTATAAATGCATTTTTTTTTACTAAAGTATGAAGCGCTTTAATTCATGTGTAAAAGGAGCCCTCTTATTTTGCAGCGACATGGAGCTGGATCCAAACAACAGTCATGGTTATGGCGAATGTTTGCTTGAGAGTTAGTCCAGTTGATGTAGACATTTCAACTGATTGAAAGAATAGCATACACTTGTTGATGAAAATATGATGTGTGTAGCAGATTAGCAGAGCTATGCTTCAGAATAAATTGCTGAAATATGATGTGCATGAATGCCTGTTTTTATGCATGCTCTAAAAGAGATAATAATAATGGTAGTAATGATTGATCTAGTATGAATATATATTGTTTGATACTGTCTAGGTTGCATTGTTTATTTTCAGAGGGAGCTGTTTTTCTCGCACGCATGCGAGACGAGTGGGTTAGGTTGCAGGAGGAAGAAAAAAAAAAAATTTAAAAAGGATGCAGTGTCTTGTAGAGCAGTGGTTCTCAAAGTATTTTGGACCGCGGACCACTTTACTTAAGTAAAAAATATGGCGGACCACCAAGGCCTAAAAATCACTCTGTACTATGAATTTCAAATTTAAATTGCCGCATTTGTTTAATTAAAATTCAAAACTAAATATACTTTTGTAACAGTAGTATAGTAATAAGTTGACATAAAACTACGTATACCTCGTTATTTGTAATTAAAATGTTAATGCGAGGAATGCATCACTTTAAACATCACTTTGCTGACATATGACGACTGTCAGCCGCGGACCACCTGACTTATGCCCACGGACCACTAGTGGTCCGCGGACCACACTTTGAGAACCACTGCTGTAGAGGGCAACCTCCTCAAAATGAAACAGAAAAAAATTCACACCTGAGAATGGTGTGCTCAGAATTAAATCAATTGGTATGTAACACTTAATACAAGTTTATTGTACAGTACATTAGGAACTGTGGGTAATCCTGTGTTGGAAAAATAGTATGAAACTTCTTTTACCACATTTCCAGACGGACTTCATGAAGCAGCTGGGCTTGTCATTTTCTTATAAAATAACGATGGAGACCAACATCCTGGAGTCTTAGGAAGGCCAAGTTGCTGTCTTGAACTCAACCTTGATACCTCCAACACCTACACCAAGGGCACCAAAAGGAGAGAAGGAAGTGGAAAGGGCAAACCTGCGACATGAGGTTCAAAACCTCTTTAATGAATTGTATGGTGAGTTTGTGGTATTACTGGTGATGAACTAGTTTACGTCACTATGTTGTATGTAAGTTTGGAGATTTGCCAGCTGTTGCACTGTTTTCATGCCAAGCCACAGGAAGGAGGGGAAATTTCCCATACAAAAAACATTGTGCCAGAGCTAGCTGTGACAGGTCTGCCAGATGGTGTTTCTTTCAAGGAACCCTTCAGCTATGGCCTGTCTGCACTGAAAACCATACTTGCCCAAAAGAGTAAAATAAAAATGAACATGATTCAGACACAGTAATTCACTATTTCCTTTTGTTGTTATTGTTACTAGCATATTAAATTGCCAAGATCATGAAATTGGAAAGCTTATCAGAAAATGTGGCACCAGGAGAGGACAGAGCTGCTGCTATCAGGTAATGTAAAGTGGAAATGTTCTCTTCTGGTTTGCACATAAATACAAACTAGCGAATACTGCTGTTATTAATATATCCAACATATGTTAGAGTGCTAGAAAAAATTAAAAATAACTTTTGCACATAGATATTCTTAATGTATGAAGATATTGTAAAATCTTGTAAAAAGATCTGCTCGTATTAGAGTATCAGTTGTGAAGAGCTGAGATTTTTGTAGAAGTTTGGCATATGTAGCAAACTCATTGTGTGCTGTGATCAGGCAGCTTCTCTGCTGCAATCTAGAATAATAGTGCAACTGCTTACTGAGCAGTATCATATTGAATACAATGGCATGCAGCATTGCATAATTTGTGTTGTGTGTGTGTGCTGCACAAAAACAAAATCCTTGTGCAGACATGGCAGAAATCATCATCTCTTTATGTCTGTTCAGTGATGTGACACACTTGGACACTACCTCCCCAGGAACAGAAGACAGTGTTGCCCCAACCCCCCAGGAGAGTACAGATGTTCCTGGAAATGTGTATGTATTTTCAACATGACCTTGATCAGTCAAAACTAAGATTACCAGCACAGTCGTAGCAATTAAATTTACAATAGCTATCAATGTTAATAATGATCACTTGGAGTACATATTGTGAATGTGAAGACATCTGGAGTGCCTGATGCCAATGGTCAGTTAACAGTATACATGCATAAGAAAATTGTGCCTTTGACACATTGTGCAAGAAGTACAACATGAGACTTTTCTCCCACATTACTGTAGCTTCTATGAAAGAAGCTACTTAAACTCATCTTCGTCAAGTCCAACCTCCACCCTTGACACAATTTCATCTCTTTCCAGATTGCTGATTTCCATCAGTTCTTTGTCCATCAAAGGACAAGATGCGTTTAGTTGGATGGATCCTGAAGAGCTAGGAAACTGGAGCTCAACCAGACACTGTTCATATGTAAATACTTGCTGATGCAACAGCGCACGCCTGCCTATGCTATACCGGCTGCATGCAGAGTCAATGTTGGCTTCTATGACCTGATCAGCTATCATTTGCTGACACGGTGCAATTTTTTCCCCAAAAAATTGCCTTGCAGTAGCTGCTTCTACTTTCAAAAGGTGTGTTTCTTTTGTGCAGCCATATCTTTTATGCATATAATTTTTCTCTTAATGTCAGGGATGTCCAGTAATGCTGAAAAAAACCTGATACTACTCAGAGGAAACATCTGCAAAACTGAGGGTAGATGGCAAGTTGGATGCGACGTTGTAACTGGTGATCAGGACTTTCATTTGCTTGTTAAGCTTAGCAACTGTCTTGCTTATCTTGGCCACCTCCTGTCCACCTGGAAATAAATGATAACATTAACCATAAGATTTTCAATTTGCTCATGCTAGAGATAAAAAATACTAAGAGTGGTCATCATAACCATCTCGTCAAGTCACAGTTAAAAGAAAATTGTTTTCCCTCTTCTCTACCTCTACACTAGCAATTGTACATAGGTGCTTCATGCAACTGAATTAAGCTGCTTCTTCTTTCTGCTGGAAAAAAATAATCCTGCTTCCAAGTATTTGTCTCCTACTTCAAACTAACATCCCTTTTATTTTCTTCTAGTAAGTTTGCAGTAAAGAGACAGTGACTAACATTGATAATTAGTTTCACTGGGCATGAATTTTTAAAATAAATTTATAGTATGAACAACAAAGGGCCAAGCAATTACCATTTTATTTCATATATTATTAGAATATAAACATGATTTATAATATTTGTTTCCATTATGCTGTCAGTTTCAACTCTTATACCTCATATTCATGACTCACGGACCCAAATTCTACACCGATTTTGAGTGCTGACATTTTCTCCCCTGACGTGACATTTTGTGTCTATAGCTGTGAAAAATTGGTAGTGCGACCGGCATTTGTGCAAAGACAATATTGCTGTTTTTTATGCATAACAAAAAAAAGCAAGAAGCATTACAATATGGCCATGAACAAAGATTATAAGCCAATATACAAAAAAAGCAAAATATAAAAATGTTGCACATTACACATAACAACAGCAAGTAACATCTTAATACCCAGAAAATACACAAACCTTGAAATCTGCTTCAAGTACACAAGGAATGCCGTATATGACAGTCAACCGTTGACTATTTCCCTCCAGTTTTTTTTTAAAACAAAGAGACTGCCTACCCAAGCCTGTGTACAAACAAAGTTTTGAAAATCAAACTAATATTAAACACATTACCTTTGAAATTTTTGAATATTCAATTTTCCTCTAACATCTTCACTACCAAGTACCTTTAACACTTACTAAATAAATACCTTTCGCCATGTTTCAGACTGAAAGAAGGCCGAGGGAATTCATATCGTCATGCACAGCCAAAAACTGCTGTTTCATCCAGCTTCTAGGTTCGTGATTTGGACCTTCTGTTATCCCCAGCTTGGAAGTTGCTGCAGTCCTGCAAATGAATATGCACACAGTTGAAACGTTCTATTTGAATATGTACAAGTGTTTGTATATCAAGTTTGTATATGCAAGTGCTCAGTTGGCCAGCATCTACTACAGTGCTTGTCATGAACAACACAAGACACCCCTGTTCACCACTCAGTTCACAAATTTGAGTGCTCTTACCCCTTCTCCTTTTTTTTGATAGCAATGCTTTGTGGCTTGGAAGTTATCCACCTCAGCCTGGTCAATAAAAAAAGTGCCCTTTATGAAAAGGCTCTCCCAAACTTTTCCCTGATGATTTTTTTCGCTTCAAACCAAAGTTCACATCAAATGATAGAATCTGCTGCGTTGACTTCAAATAAAAAGTTTTCATGGAAAATATGTGTTATTTCAAGGTTCAAATCACATGCAGCATTTCCACATAAATACTAACAAATACAAATAGAAATTCAATAAAATTATTTACAATTAATGTGAAAGGTTTTTCAGCAGTTATTCAAAAGTGAAAGAATGAAAATGTTCTTACATCACAGGCTGGGTATGCAGTTCCAGTGTCCAGCTTTTTTTTGATGTGCTGAAGATGGCTCATCTTATAGTAATGCCTCATGAACATACTAAATGAATCAAAACATCAGAGATCTATATAAAATCTGCACCTGAAACAAAATGGTGAAAACTGTCTGCAGTAACTACAATTTATTTTTTTATTTTTTTTTATAAATTTCAAGGATTCTGATGTTTTATTAAGTAAATAATGAGCACAACATTTAAAAACAATGACCGCAAACTTACCTGGCTTGTATTTAAACAATCTATTTTATCCATCTTGGATTCAAGTGCATCCACAAATCCCTTAACTCACACTTGGCACTCCAGTACCAGGGCTCGAAGCCAAGTCATCAAGTCCAGTGTGAATGCAACTGTAGGAGTGACCAGGGATGCTGCCCACAGGCGATGACGGAGGAGTGTTACTGGTTCTCCCTCACAGGCACAGAATTCAAATGTGAACATCTGTGGTCTACCTTTATACCAGAACAAATTAGTTACTCCATTATTAAGTGCACAAAATACTTGTTTTAGGACACTTTAGCAACAAAGCTCAACGATGTGGACAACTTCTGTTACTTCAATCAACTTTGCTTGTAAAGTCTAAACAATATAATGTAATCAAAGTGTAAATCAACGAAACCTTGCATTCCTACAACATTCTTTGTGGCAGTTAAACTCTGAGTCTATGTGGTCCTCCTGAACCAATCTACATATTAACGTATAAATTTATATTGCTCGCTCGCACATGTGTAACTATTATTACTTAAGAACCTATTTATAGCCTAATAATGTATAGCATGAATGACTAATAAATGGATTATCAGTTAAGGGAGCAAGCGAATGTAAAGTTTAGTAGGACTGATGATGATGATGAGAAGGAGGAGGATTTTAAGCATTAACGTATTACCGTTGTTGTCTTTTTGGTTGAAATTTGCCTTTATTTCGTTTTGTTGCACAACACCATCGCTTTCAAGGTCAATAATGCTGAAGCCATCTTCGCTGTTGGAGTTCTGCGTGAAAGTATTGCATATTGGTTGTCTTCTCTTCATTCATAAGGTCACCGTCTTATCATGCTGCTGTGTTCACCCACAGAAGGTGGTTGCATAAACTAAAACGGAACAAATCGAAAATATATTAAGCCGCTTTGAAAAACATCATCCCACTGCTGGTTACAGTCTATCACTTTATGCTTCAAGATTAGTTAACAAAAAAATCTCCAGTTCCATGACATTTCCACACCATAACAAAGCTTCATTTATCCAGAAATTTTCTTAAATGTTAACATGCTTATTTGTTTTGCTGGTGTTGTAGTGATAACATTTAATAGGCTTTCTTCTGGAGTCTACTGTGTTGCTTTGTTAGCAAACGGAGAGAAACAAAGAAACATGCGCTTAAACACTCTGATTCATTTACTTAATATATTGGCATTTCCCTTGACACGACATCCTAGTAAGTGACTCTTCCTTCGATGGTTTCCTTACGTCTTTAGGTATTAGGGACCACGGTGTGTTGTCCTTCTGGGGTCGGGTTCCTTTTATCTCATTCGTTTCCCAGGCAGCACTTGAACATCTAGCACCATGAATTCTTGTGTATATTGTGCCTGCATTTTGTGCGCATTCCTTATTACAGGCCTAGGTATGTATACAGTGTAAAAACCGTTGATTAGTTATCTTTTTATATTCTAGTTAGTGATTTTTGAAATAATTTCATCTGATATCTTGTCGCTTAATTTATAGGCAGCATTAAAACATTAGACCAGAATCCCCTAATAGGGTCTGCATCAAGGAAGACTTTGAAACGTACAAACACGTTACACACACACACACAAGGAGAATTTTTTTATTATTTCGAAGAACTATATGTCACAGCTTTTACATTTTCCTTTTTATGACTTTGGTACTACATTTACTATATCATTATATTTGGTTATAATGACCTTTTACGTAATTGCATGACTACAATTTTGATTTAGATATTGGAACCGAAATAGGTCTTATATGTAGTTTTGAAGTGTCAGTTAATAAAAAAAATTGTTTAAGTTTTTTTTTAAAGATGCTATTTTCAAGTATTAGCAAATTTGTTTTGGTGTTGACTGTAATAAGCATGTAGTTTATTTTGGTTGATTTGCAAGAGTGTGATGACTAACACTCACCCTTACTCTATTAGTCACATTTGACCGGACGGTATTTAAGAGTTATCAAGTCAAGGCAACAGCATCCTAAGTTGTTTTGGTGTATTAATCGTGAATTGCTGTGAGACATATAGGATAGGAAGGATTAGAAAGGCGGATGTTCTGCCTCTAAATGTTGTTATGGTGTGTCTGTCACTGCGACTGTAAGATAAGCTCAAATTACACTTAAGATGCGAAACAAATTTTATACATTTTAATTTTCTACTTTTATGTTCGTATGTTTTATATGTGTGTGTGTGTTTTTGGGGGGAGGGTGAGGGGGTAGGTGGGTGTTTAACAGATAAAATCTTAACTGAGTTTTTGAATTAAAGCGAATGTTTTTTAATGGCAAGTTAATGCTTTGAGAAGCATGATGCTGCTTGTGTTTCATGTTTTACGAAAAAAGTCTTTTTCTTAATATCTTTTGAGCCAGAACTGAGAGTTCGGGAATCTTAATTTGGCCCTCAAATTGTGCGTACACTTTAGACACTTTAGACGAGTAGCATTCAGTCACAGGAGACTGAGCATTAACAGGTCTGTAATCTCCCATCACAGTCCTAACTACAAAATATGTCTGCTTTACAAATGGCCACATCTCATGTTCCGTTGCCAAAGGCAAAAAGACCCTGCTGCTTGTAAGTATGGCCAGAAGGCTAAAACAAAAACCCGACAGAAAAACAGATTCTTTGCCGGACAGTTAAACAAAAGCTAACCCTTGATAAAAGTACCAGCCACCACTAGTACTCATTCCTTCCAGTTGTGTCAACTGGGGGTACTTTCTTCCCTTATTCGGGTAACCAACCGCTTGCCTCTCAATTCGGACGCCAGCACTCTAACCACTCGGCCATTCGCTTCCCCTCGATGCAACGTAGACTTTACACACACACGTGAAATATATATCTTGACCCTTCAATGATGCGATTACCCTACATTAGTCATAAGTTTTGTTTCCGCTTGAAACTTCCTCCTTTATTTAAGAAAACAAAGTCCACAGCGCGTGCAATTACAGACATTCTACTTAAAATCAGGCTCAAATGAACTCGCAATGAGAAACTTTTGGTATTCTCTCTGATTTATATCTAGATTGCTGAAATGTTGTGCACAGTTTAATATCTGCTTTTTCAAAAAGAAACCATTGATGGTTCCTGGATTTTTGTTACTGAAACGTACGCCCGTCATGAGGTGCTTGGTACCTATTATTCATTTAACAGTTGTTCTTCTTATTCAAGGCTCAGGTAAGAAACGTCTGTTTATGCACCTTATCAATTCATTTTAGAAATAATTTCAGTTCAACGAAAACTAAACGAAAAAACAAGTATGATGGTTAAGAAAGATCTGGTAACGATAAGTTGTGACATGCATGGAACGTGTTGCATCATAGTAAAGAAATACGGAGAGATCACTAGGCAGGGAGAAATCACATTAACAATATCCTTAATCTTTTGAAGATACTGTAAACGATATTATATTAAACTCGAAAAGTATTTACAATTAACTTTATAACAAAAAAGAAAAATATTACAACTATTACCGTTAAGGTAAAAAACATTTTTTTCAGGAATGATGCATAAACTTACAATCAAGAAATATTTAAAAAGTATAAACGGAACTAAACTTTACAAAATTACACGTTTTCTGAGTAATTTAATGTTGCTTATGGAAATTGGATCGTTTCTAAACAGGCGCTCAGCTACAAGTACAACTAGTGAATGGAACATCATATTGGAATGGCCGTTTAGAAATATTACACAATGGAACATGGACCACAGTGTGCAGCAATTATTTTGGAAAAGAAGAGGCACAGGTAGCCTGCAAAATGCTTGGTTTGGACAGGTGTGTTGCTTTTTGTGGGCACAAAAATATCCACAGTATTAAACTTGATTTTATCCTTGGCATGTAAATCTACAAAAATAAAGCATCCTGTAGTTTGTTCGTGAATCTACCTTTGAAAATTCTCATAAAGCGTGTTTTTGATGGAGTGATAAAGATAAAATATCCGGGTAGATTGTAAGATAAGGAGATGAGGGGCTTTGAGTGACAAGAAGGGCTATCAAAAGCTTCTACTATCTATCGCCCATGTTCTCGAGAAAAGGAAATGTATTAAAATTTAGACCAAACCTAGGTCCCTGTTACATTTTACGAGAAATTTCGCAGATAGCAGGTTGTTGATGGGAGTGTGATAAATCATAGCCCACCAATTGACTAAGTTATCTACTTTCCCTCGCTAACAGTTCGCGGGCCATGGCTGTGGGGTCAGGTCAGTATGGTGAAGGTTCAGGTCTCATCCTCTTTGGCAACGTCACGTGCACAGGGAAGGAGTCGAGTTTTGATGAGTGTCAACATGATGGATTTTACAGGCGCGACTGCAGACACAATGATGATGTCGGTATCATCTGTAATATCAGTAAGGACAAATAGTATATATCATACCAATCCCATGATCATAATAATGATCTTTGACATCTTTAAAAAAACAATAATACGTACTGCTTATGTTACTCTTAGCTTGCAAAGGTAAACATTAATTGGAAAAAGAAAGAAAGAACAATATGTATAGAACTTGATTACTTAAATATTGTGTATGTTTTTCTTCAGATATCAGTTTATCAAATCTCTGTTAGAACCAAGTGTTTGTATTTGTACATATAACGATTTAGCAAATAGAATAAAATTAAATCAAAATTACAAAACGATTCTTTCATTCACTTTGAGATAACATGTAAATAAGTGTCTTTAAAAGTTTTAATTGTATATTTTAACAGAAAATTGACAATATAATGTCTACAGCCTTCTGAAATCAATCCGGGCAACAGCAGGTTACCTTTCTAATATATGCAAAGCATTTGTTACATTAAATTAAAATTTACAACATATGTAAGCCATAATTTAATAAGTTAATAGACTGTAATGTCGACTTGAGTGTCTGTACACAACGAGGAAATGCAACGGATATAAAAGTGTTAGCATAACGTCAGTGCGTCGGTTTTGATCGCATGTCGACTTTAGAGTAGCATTAGCAACAGGAAGCTTAAAGCATTGACAATAGTAAACATTACTGTGGCAAAGTTAAATTGTCCCAAATTTTAACAATGCGGACGCGGCGGATATTTTTGTACGCCCGCTCGCAGATTCTTAGCCGGAGCGGCGGGCGAAAATAACCGCCGCGTTTTTACATTTTTTTTTGGCGTTTACAGCGCTTTTTTTCGTAAAGAAATCGCTTAGTTACGATAGCTTGTGCATTTCTGAACACAGTTACTTCCCTTGTAAAGGGATGGTACTCTGTTTTGACTGAACTATCGTCAATTTCCCAGAGTAACCCTTCTTGAAAAAAATGGCGAGACGATGTACGTGAAATGTGCGTCTAGATCTCAGATCTCGGAATTCTGTCATAATTTGTGAATTTCTAAGGACAAGAACAATGTGTGTGCATTTCTTTTTGGTTTTCAAAGATCCTATTTTACACATTTTGAATCATCATTATCAATTTGAATTATTCTTCTAGCTATATTAGGGGTTTTTTTTATAATTTTTTGAAAATCGGTAAAATTCGTGCTGGAAAAATTTTTTTTACTTCATGTACCCGATCTTGTATGGATTACAATAGTAAAAGTGAGCTCTCAAGTAATTTTCAGGTAGGATTGTTCCTATTTTACAAAGTTTGATCTATCATTATCAATTTGAATTATTCTTCTAGCTGTTTTAGTTTCTTTTTTATAATTTTTTGAAAAACGTTAAAAATCATGCGTACCAGTGTGTAAAACTGCCTCTAGCTCTTCCATCTTCATAGAGTTAAGCAATTAGTTCTTCAAAAGACATTTGTATAGAGGTAAAACTTTCACTTATTTTCTTAAAAATAAAACCTTTAATATTTATATAAAAAATATTGTTTTTTTTTTTAAATTTTACTCTCTATTAAAGAACACAATTTTCAACCGAGAAAAAAATAAGAAATATTAATCTATAGGGCATCCAATAACCACAACAGACCGGTCTAATAGCAATTCAACTACATGTTTTAGGATTTTAAAAAGAACAAATAATGTGACGGACACAAAACTTCTTTTGTTGTTCAACATGTTTTTGAAAGAACCATTACGACTTCGCTTGACGAGTGTTTTTGGAGACAGATCAGACATAAACCGTGTTGAGATGGAACTCGGAACACAGTGGAACTCACTTTGCATGACTCGCAATGCTGCTAAAGTTGTCTGTAGACAGCTCGGCTTATCACAGTAAGTAGTTAAAACTTAATAACTTTGATGGAGATATTTATTTATTCACCAACCCATGCTTTATATACCAATCCATCTACATCACCTAATAGAAAATTAGAAAACATCTCATAAACGACACTGGGACAAACATGAAACTATTTCTCAATATATAATAAAAAATTTCCATCTGTGTAAAGAAAATCCATTTTTGATTTTCAGGCATGCTGCATTGTATAGGAATGTATCAATGCAGAAGGACATTTTATCTGAAAAAAACAAGCACTCTGAACTCGATATAAAGTTTCTCTGCCTTGGGAATGAGACAAGCCTTTTGGAGTGCGACCGTTATGGACCGAACAAAGATGTTGTTTGCGGATTATATAACAGCGTCAACTGTAATGAGTGTAAGTTTTTTTTCTGTTTTTTTGTTTTTGGTAAATTGAAGACAGTTGAACACATATGACCTCATTCCTTTTCTTTACAGAATGTTTCTTTAAGTTGGCTATTGTCTAATGTGCATATTAAAGAAGCGTACACATATTTCTGTAAAGCTAATTAAATTCTTTGCCTTGTTTTCGCTAGTTTCTTGTTATAATTTTGACTAATCAATATTAAGCTTCGATCTCATGTGCGAACCCATAATGAGTAACGACTTTTATCGTCATCTTCAAAATCTTATTTACTTTTTATTATTTTTAATAGTTTTTAGCGCCTATAAACGGGAAAGTGAACTCCAATGTACCTAAACAGTTATACTCACAAATATTTTACACTCGTGCTAAACGTAAAGCAAAACTCACCGCCGAAACATACACAAAAAGCGAACTAGAGACATTTTTCTCACATTTTAAATAATATTTGTTACCTGAGGAACATACTGTTTAGAGGTAATTGATGTGCATTTGCTTAGTATCTACAGAGTTTTGGTGGAAACCCTTTAAAGAAATTCTTTCTTTAAACTGGCAAGTGTTGCACACATTACAATCACAATCGTCTTTCTCTTAGCAAGATGTAACGCAATGTTCAAGAGACTACTACATACTGAGTATGTATATGCTAGAAAGGTGAACCTTTATAACAATCAGGGCTGGAAATTTATTTTTTTTAGAGTAACGCATCTAATCAAAACCATTATTTAAAAGTTAACTTATATGGTAAGTTTTTTTTACCTTTGATTGTGCTGTAATTACAGCAATTGATTACAGTGACACCATGTGCATTGTGATGAAAATTTAGTATTCTTTTCATTAAGCAATACCTCCTCTTCGTATCCTGTATAACGAGGCTTCATTCCCGCTGCTTGATGGAGCAAATTTAACTCTAGAATGTGAGATCACACAGTCTGGGGAATTAGAATTTACATACCTGTGGTTTGAGTATTCAAGGATACGTCTTCAGAGTCAGTATGGAAAGTACCTAATATTTAATAATGTGACTAAAGACCATCATGAACTTCGAGTGTACTGTGGAGCCAACTATTGGTACAATGGTCTCCATTACCTTGTCGCAAGTGACGTCATGATAATTACGGTTTGCTGTGAGTAGAGCCTGAACTTGTTTTGTCACCTCCAAATGTGTGTTACTGATGTGTTCTGTCTGAATGCTCTGCAATGATACATTACCTGTATTCTTTATCTTCTACGTTCAGCACTCTTTAATAATGATTAAGCTCAGTTTCAAACTACTACGAAAAAACTCAAGGAATTTAAACATTTTACAGTTGTTAAAACATGCTTTTTTGGTCACTTAACCATCCATATTAAGAGTTCACGAAAAATTAATAAGATTTATTATTTGTGTTTATAGGTACCCCGTCGACAATCATGCATAACACAGAACCGACCTCTGTGTATATCCGTGACGACAAAGGTTATCTAACGATTGAAATGACAGCCTATCCCATCCCTCAAGTGACAGCCACTATGTACCTTGGTCCAGTTCTGACTGATGGTGTCAAAGGTGAAGATACAAGCAACACGACACGTGTAATATGTGCTGATGTCGGTCTGGCACGTGCATCAGTGTCGTGTAACATCACTGTCTTTAACATATCACAAGCTGCTGATGGCTTCTACAAAATTGTTTTCGACAACAAACTTGGGCAGCTGCCTTATATATTCACAATCAGGCGTCAAGGTGTGTAGTAGTTGACCAAACAAGTTTATTATTTAGAAGTACATTAACAAGTAGTTTAAAATGATCCTATAGTTGACACCATTTGGACTAAATTAAAAATGTGCATCGATAAAATGTATACTCTGTACACTTTTGATTCTTATTTTAGTAAAAGCTTTTCTTCTTGGAGTTATCGGGTGAACATCTAGTACATTAGATTACTTAAGGTAAGTACTTTAGAAGGGAGTGTACCTTTAAAAGTAAAAAAAAATTACACTACTTACGGAGTCATAATGGTTTCATTTCTTTATGGTTTATTGCTGAAAAACACAAATGGTACGGTCTCCTGCTATGTTAAAAAAAATATTCTTTCTTATATTTTTCATTTATTGGTGATGTCTTTTTATTTTTGTTATATTTCTATAAACATAGAAAAACAATTAAGTACTTAAAATTATTGTCTTTTCTCACTCTTACCTTACCTTAAACTCTTATTTACATTAGAGCGCAGAAGAGAAATACCATCGGCATTTTTGTTGACGTTTGTCGGCGCATTTGCTGTAGCCATTGTTATCTTCGCTTCTGTAACAGTCTACTGCGCCAGACGTTGGACAGGTAAGTTAATTAGGCTCGCGGCTTGATTACATCGTCTGTGTTGTCGTTTAGGAACAAATTTAACAAGTTACTGGATTTTTCAAACTCAGCTTTTATGCATTTTAATCAACAATGGATCACAAGCGAAACCAAAAAAAGAACAAGTCCGGTTTAGTTTAAATATTTTTTTGTTGCCATTGTCGAGCAATACTCCGTTGACTTATATTGGATCGCAGCAACAACTTCTATGTACAGAAGATAATACACTTGTTGCTTAAAGGACTTCCACCTCTATACAGACTGTGGGCATCTTATGAACCAGTTTGGGTAAGTCATTAGCACTTTTGTCTCGTTCAAACCCTTTCGATTTGACAGCTCTAACTTTTTTGGTGGAAATTGCAATTAACAACTGTTTACTCCTCATGTATTTATCGTAAAAATATTTTTGCAGCCTCGATAATTGTAAATTACATATATATATATAACACAAATGCTAATGAATACTGTCATGAACCAGCATGGTTTAAGGGAAGAAAAACAGGGCCAAAGATAGTAATAAAAATAAAGAAGGGGCGATACCAGGCTTTGAGTTAGACAAAGGGGTAAGAATGTTTACCTCCCCTAGCATTAAATGAACCTGGGAATCGCGGCAACTTACCTAAAAGGGGGCCGCAGGGGTACGTCTGTTAATTGAAAGTACACTTAGCCCTGAGAATAGTGTTTGTTTTCTTTGCCACCGACTGGACACTGGTGCTAACTGAGGGAGTATTGACTACTGTTCCTGTGCATCTCTGGGGTCTTGGTCGTCTGGAGCCGGTGCCGGACCACTGTCGCCTGAGATCGCCACCGCATCTGTCGTCCGTTGCCTGGGGCAACCATGAGAGGTAGCGATGCCAGTGAGCTAGGGACAGTGCGTTTGAAAACTCGCTTCCAACGTCGTCGCCTGGGGCAACGGTGTTCAACCTGTGATCTCCGCCAGTGGCGTCAGTAGTCTGCCAAGGAAATTCCCCGACTTTCCACCACTGCTTGTCGATGGGCAGCTTGTCGTAAGGACACATCCGTGTTCCCAGCTTTGTCCAAAACTGGTTAAGTGCACGGTTTGTGGGGAATGTTCGTCGGACGCCGACTCCGAGCGCTGGGAGGAAAGTTTACATTTTTTTCTTTGTCAAAACTTTAAAGAGCTTGATGATAGATTGTGTATTCAGAGACCTAACTATCTCTCTCTGACTCACTACTCTCTCATTTATTTTCCATGTTCTGTGATGAAGCAGAAAAACTGGCAGATGACCATCTTTATCATTTTTGTAAAAATCACTAAGCATTTCGTTCCACTACAATACCCTCGCTGTCCATTTTAAAGGCATTTTATTGTTAGTGCTGTTATTAGTGTATTTAAAATTTCCAGTCTTGATTTTTATTTATCAAGTTGACGATCTTTACGCATAGTGAAGTTTGACATGGTGGAAATGTAGTCTAGTGTTCATGGTCTGTAATTAATTTTAAAAACTTGTTTTTTGTGTGTCTAGAACATGTTTCATTGTTTACAGCCAGTAGACCTTGGAAATGCTGTTGCTTTTTGCAGAGATGTGTTGTGATCACGATATGTTTTGTTTATTTTTATTTATTTATTTATTTTTTTTGTCTTGTGGCACTGTACTTACATCATTGGTAGAGTTTGCATATGAATACTATCAAATGGTGAGGCTTGATTTTGTCTTTTCTATCTAGTGTTTAAACTCTTCTGGACCTCCCTTCCATTGAGATGTTTTTGCACTGTTTACTGCTTCTCTCGGTGTGTTTAGTGTTTTGCAGACAGACTGAATTCAAACAATTCAAACAGACTGATTCTGGACCTAGTTAATCAAATTTACCTGTAACAATGACACTAATGATATAACAAGCACAACAAACACCTTCCGTCATGCCTTGGAGAATGTGAAATTTTATTTTTAGGTTCTTGCGTGTACAGTTTACATTAGGCGTATTATTCATTTAAGGCCTGCAGTTCGTCAATCATGCCAAATCTGAAAAGATGAAAATAAAAGGATTTCTGACAAAAAACGTGTTGCTACCTTGAAGTACTGTTAAACATTACTACCATCGAGTAAACAATTACACTCTTAGTAAGTTACTATTATGATACAAATTCCACACTACACCACTGATGATAAAAATGTTAAAATGTATAATAATAATTAGTATATATTTTTGTTTTGTATCAAGCAATACAAATCTGTACTTGTGTCGTTTTCCGCGTAAGGCATAAAAATCAAAGGATGTTCAGCTAAACGCAAGACTAATGAAAATGGCGAAATAAACCTACCAATGTCAAGGTTTTAGCATTTATGGTAAGCTGATCAAACCTGTTATCAGTCTTTTAATGGTAACTAGACTCGTGCATAGCACTCATATCACGAATGTTTTCTCTTTTTTATCAACATATCTCTCTACCCAGTAACCCGTCTGTTATCTATAAAACAATGATCTTACTCCCACGATTTTCATTTTGTACTCTTCAGGTGAGATTTCTCCATCATCTGAAAATATACAAGTACAGTATTAACAGTTAAGCGAGAAAACTACTAAAACAATTTGTTTACGTATTGACATATAGTTTCTGATATTACAAATTTGGAACTAAAACAATCTTGTTAAAAGGTGTCACGCTCGCTATTCGTGTCCAGCATCTCGTAAATGAAATGAATAACCGATTGGTCAATGACGCCATCTTCATTGCCGTCCAGTTTGTCGTAGTTGTTGTAGGCGGCCTGGACACCTGATGGAGTTAGCCCGATGGTAGGACTGGTCGTGTACTGTACAAGACTTACGTGTCCATCGTATGCAAAAGAGATTTAATTTACTAGTGTTCCTACAAACGCACAAGGGCACTCACTCTTATAGATGATAATATGACGACGACAATGATGAAAAAGTACAAAAATTCGAATACATTGATTATCATAATTATAATCACAATAAAAGCAGCAAAATATAACCATTTGTGTCCTTTTGGGTAAAGTAATCCATCGCTTCATTCCGCTGCAGAATACCGTTGCCATCAAGATCGAGAGCTTTGAAGAGTGAATTGCTGTCACTTGCCCTAAAAAAAAAATATTAAAAAATCCTCTTTTTTTTAAGGACGTCGACACTTTCTCTATAAGCATGAAGTCATGAAAGTCATGGACATACCATGGCCACATAAAGTTAATTCTAATATCAATACCACTTTGTAAGTGTAGGCATTCTTAGTAATATATGGAGTGCGCGTGGTCGAGAGTGTGGGTAAAATGTTTCTTTTAAAACGACGCTTACCAAAGAATAGCAGGAAGAAGAAAACAGAAGATCGAAATCTTCATGATGAAACAGGCCTGTGAATCAATCAATACAATAAATCAGTGTAATGATGCCCTTACTGATTATATTTCTTTGATTTATCGAATATGGCATTAATCGCTTAATCAATATCAAACATATATTCTGAAGCTACTGCTTATTAATTTATTATTGTTGCATGAGCAATGTAACTTTACATTTTACAATGTTAGCAAATATGCAGATCGCATGTATACATTTGTATTTGCAAACACTTTTATAGTTTAAAAGTGTATGATCTGACATGATTACCTGTTAAAGGCTTAAATGTGGTTGAATGTACATCAGACTATGGCAAATAGTTTTTAAATGTCTGCAAAATGTCCAACACTCTGCCTTTCACATTTGAAGTTTAAATCATTATGAGAACTCACTGCTTGCGTCAGAGAAGGAAGGTCAGATGATCAAACCTCGGTGTCTAGAATGAAGACAGGAGGAGAACATTTATACTCTGCCTCTCGATAATCAGAGCAACAGGGATTAGGCTTATCGAAAGCAACTTGTCTCCCCCTTTTTGTTTTTTTCTGTATTTTTATGGTAACAGCTGTTAGACTACACATCATCGTGTGTTGTAAGCAGCCCTGTCAGCATATTTTGATAACACATGAGTACAATTTAGCAAAGATGATTTAAACAACAACAAAAGCATAAGAGTTACCAGGTTAATACAAAAAACAGTAATTCAATCATTAATTTTGTTACATTCAGGGACATGGTGTATTAATATATCTTTCCATTTTTATTATGCGTTCGTTGTTCTTGGCAACAAAAAGTTAGGAAATTAAAGAGTAAGCCTTTTACCAAAAAAATATTTTCTTTAATATTGTTCTCCAAACATTACTCGTACTATGTGTGTATTATTGCCATTAGAATATATAACCTATCTCACTTAAGCTTTCCTTTTTTTATAACATTTTACGCCATTTTCAATTCAGGTGTGTTTTGCAGGTGTTGTTAGCATGGTTTTAGTGTGTTCGTTCTCTTGACCCGTCCTGACGTTCAGCAAAATTGTTAACAGCCACGGTTACCATCAATCAAAATTTTTTTTCAAAAAAACCGTCTCGTATAACTTAGTCTTAATTAAGTCGTTAATCGATGGGATTACCAACCGTCCGTTTCAGATCAACAAAATATCAACAGCTGATATGTATTAAGCTTCCCGGCTGCTTACTACAAAACATTAATCGGCTTTGATTTACTATTCATAGCTATTTCCACAAATGTTTAGTTCCTTATGTCACGCTCTGTGGCTTTGATATATGATCGTCAGCCAGATTTATCAAGTAGAAAATGAAAATCCGATTGGAATGTCTGCCCCTCTTGTTTGTTTACTAAACAACAGAAGAATAATATATAAATTAAGACATGTGAGCTGCGAGTATAGAAAATGTCAAAATATACGTAAATTAATAAATAAAACTTATAATATATTTATGTACTGAAATATGCATTAAACAACACATTTTCCCTTAAGACTAAGAAGGTTTTTAAATATAAGATATGTTAAAATCACAAAACGTAAGCTCATTTACACTAGTTATACGATTAAATATTGAACCAAACAAAAACTAAAAACAAACAAACTCAAATAACATTCAGCCCCATGAATTTCTGCAATGATTGTTTGTTGCAGGAACAATGTAAGGTTGTATTTTACAATGATCAAGTACCTATGCCCGCACGGACTTACACACACGCATATATACATTTCTATTCGTACTGTTTAACAAAATATGATCTTATGTGATTAGCTGTAAGGAGCTTAAATTTGGTCTAATGTGCATTATGTCATGCCAAGTATTCTTCCAACTATGAATTATTAAATAATTACTTACTGCTTGTGTCAGAGAAGAAACATGAGAACACTGCTTTATGAAGTTGTGGTGCGTAGTACGATTATGGCAGAAGAAAATATTTACCTCTAGATTACAAGATCGATAGTGATTAGGTTTATAAAAGGAACATGAGGAGCCAGCTGCTGGAGCTCCCTGCTGCAATCGATGTTCCTTTCTATTTATTGATGTATTCACTCTAGGCAAGCACGCTGATACAATAGCTACAGATAAAAACCATATCATGAACTTTTTGTTTTGTTTCGTTTTGCAACGAAAGGAGCTTATGTTACTGTGTTTACCCTAGTGTATCCTCGTCTCCAGTTTATAGCTTTGGCCTCTAGCCATGGATGCCAATACTCTCTTATAATAAGAAAACATTGAAGCTTTGCTTTTTAATTCATAGTTGTCGCGCATCATCACCAGCGTCCCCGCATGCACGCTTGCAACCGCTGACGCAGCCGGCACCAACACGCACACTCGCTCAGGACAAGACTGTCGAACCTTTGATGAACGTAGACCACAACAAAGACGAAATAAATAAAAAAGTAGATAAATACAAATATTTATATAATGGAGAAATACACTTACGCGTACACGCAAGAGAAACGGGGACTACCCCACACAAAGAAAAGAAAATGAGGAATTTTAGTAAGGGAAAAATAATCAATGATAATAATTTTAAAAAGTCAGTTAAACACCAGCACACACCTGGGCACAGTACTGTAAGAGTTGTTGCCCCTGAATCCTTTAGTCCTGACGAAGATGTAGATACTGTGTTGACACTGTTTCTTTCAGTTGTGTGACCTTACGCCACGCTCTCGCGTTGACCACAACCACACTGTCTGTGCGTTGTGTGCCGTGACCCTTATTTGGTTCACAGTTCACAGTTCACAGTCTCCTTGCTGACGGCACGACGCACGACCAATTGACGAAGAAGACGGACCGATCACGATACGTTTTATTTTATTTTATTTGTTTGTCGATAGTAACACCCATACGTTTGTGGCACTGTACTTACATCATTGGTAGAGTTTCGATATGAATACTATCAAATGGTGAGGTTTGATTTTGTCTTTTCTATCTAGTGTTCAAACTCTTCTGGACCTCCCTCCCATTAAGATGTTTTTGCACTGTTTACTGCTTCTCTCGGTGTGTTTATGTGTTTTGCTGACAAACTGAATTCAAACCAGACCCCATCGAATCGACTGACTGTGAATCTAGGTTAATCAAGTTTACCTGTAACAATGACACTAATGATATAACAAACACCTCCAACATGCCTCGCAGTTTAATAAAAATATAAACACGAATACACGTACACCCACACACACCCACAGAAAAACGGATAAAAAAATACACCTACGAGTACTCGTCAAGTAAAAATAGCAACTGGGGACAGCCTCCCCGCAAAAAAGTTATAAATAATATTCACACACAGCAGAAAGAAAAAAAAAATACAAAGTATATGGCGACATAGCACAGTCAAGTGTCCGCTCAAGGTGTTCACAGAACCAGCGGTGCCACCCCCTCTCCCTCTGGACCAGCTGTCCAGCTGACCTCACTTCTCTCGTCATGGTAGACTTTGGTCACGGAGTCTCTGCTCGTCGGCCTCCACCCTAGGTGCTCCCCCCGATGGCTAGGCCGTACACTGGCACAGCAGGGTCGCTCTCACGAGGCGATGATGGCGCAGGGTCGACACAATGGCGGACACTCATACAAAAGAGGACGACGACACAGATGAGGAGCAAAAAACGTCCAGCGACATCACGAAAACAATTTTCGGGAAACTTCATTTTCGAATCGCTGGTCAAAGAAAAATCAGTAGTTACATTTAAGCCCTAACTTACAGTATCATTTACTTTCAAGTTTTTTTTACTTGGATCGAAATTATACTGCATATTTTTTTCGAATTAAAAATTTTTAACATAAACTTTTTTTAGAGATTAAAGGTTTATTCACATCACACAGCCTCAGGTCTGGAGTGTAGAAGCGATTGAAAGTAAATGATCCTTTTCACAACCCTAGATTTAGATTGGACATATTTCAGGATGTCAGAATATATTGAAACTCTACTTTTCATTTTCCATAGTATTATCTCTACAGAAAAAAACGCAGTGTACAGCTGGAATTAGAAAAAGCACATATATATATATATCTGTGACAATCTCTGTTGATCACTTTTGTAATCTGAAAAGGGTCACATTGAATTATTTTGCGGCTTTATAACAACAGCACAGTTTACAATGTTATGAAACTGCATAATGGATTATAAAGAAAATACTGTAATATTACATAAACTTTACTTCAAAGTTAGTTTTTTTTAATCCCAAACTTGCCGGTGAAAAAATTTCACTAGAGAAATGTACGTTCACTTTATGATAAAGAACTGGATTCTAGCTAAGTAAAATTGCCCATTCATGGCCACATTTTCTTTTAAAATCTTTTTCAAAGCCCCTAGAAATTATCATCTCTCAGTTATCTCTTACTTTTACTTAGTAAAAAGCAGTTAGGTTTATATAAGACCATTTAAAAATGTTGTTTTGTAATCGCCTTTTTGTTTCAGTTCAGTACACAGACAAACCTGTTTTTTTATGAATCTCTGGTCTGTTTATCTTTTCCTGCAGACACACTTCTACAGTGGCTTTTCTTCTCGCTGTTCTGGCGCTGACCGAGTGCCAAGCCTTCAACTACACCAAACTGCCGAGGGACGAGAACTGGCCCTACAGTTCTGTGTCTGTTGGACCGGCTGGCGTGTGGTCAATCAACCGTAACACCAAACTCTTCTACCGCACGGGAACCTACGGCGACAACGCCAACATGGGCTCTGGGTGGCAGTACAAGCTGGACCGGGTGAAGCAGGTTGATGTAGGTAGGGACACAGTCGGCTACATCCATTCTGATAAGACAGAACTGTTTCGCATTGAAGGCATCAATAGAGCCAAACCTTTTGGGGCTGCCCCGTACAGCTGGGAGTGCAGCTTGCCACAGGGCACCGGCTGGACAAATCTGTTAAACAACATGACTCGGGTGGACACATATGGAACCGTCTCCTGGGCCGTCGATACTACTGGTGACATGTACTTCATCACCCTGTAAACATCGTGACAACTCTTGCAGTCACAAGCAACAGCGAACTTTCTCTGACTTAGAAATCTATTAAATTAAAACTATTACTTCCCTAGTTGCCAGCCATGTCAATGGCGATGTTTATTGTGCAGCTATGATATTTGGCACTCACTAAATACTAAACAGATAAAGTCTTTAAATCAGCAGTGTGTTTTATTTTGTTATTGTCACCTTAAATATGTAAACATGTATTGTGTGGATCTTAAAAACAAGGCAGGGACAAAAAAAATTGATTAAGGTAAACAGGTGGAAGGTAAGGATGCTTGAAAATGAGAGAGAAAAGCAATTGCCGTTTAGTTATTTTAATCCTGTGACACATTGCCCATAATCTCTGCATAATCATGCACAAAACCACTATTTGTCTAAAAAGTGCGAAACACACTCAAGACTGTATGCACGCATGACCGATGTTTCTTTTATGCTAGTCTAAAAGAGAATGTCTGTTATATGGCGATGCCGTTATACACACTAGTACGCGGCAAAAAACTTCACAAAAATCTTTCTTTAATCACCACTATGAACACACACACAAACACACACACACAGGGGCACCAACCCAGCTCTTGACTAGTGATCTCCCGGGTTGCGTGATACGGGTTCGGTACATATTAAAACACACGACATTAAAGAGGTTATTAGGTCTGCAAGCTCTCAGTTGACAGTATTGACAAACAACAATGACTTTAATGCAGTGATGGGTACAGACCTTCCTGTGAAATCATTCGTTCTGTGGGGCAAGGTAACCGTGGGAGGAAATAGAAATTCGTTAAATCTTGAAATCATGGCTAAACAAATGCGTGTTAAGTGAGTCATCAGAATAAGTTTGGAAATATTGAGCAATATGCTTGTAAGGTTCATTGTAGGACAAACAGGACACACAAGACCACGTGACGGGTGATACCTGTACGCTTTTAGTTGGTTACCTGTGTCACGTGCTTCAATGTCTGAGACGGAACGATCGTCAAGGTATGTTCCACGCATGCGCATCAATACTAAATTATTACCGCTGTGTATATCGTCTTGACCGTAACACGAGGTGAGGTCGACAGTTCACATACGTGTGGTCATCAGGTGTCGCTGGCAGTGAAGTCAATAGGCAAGGGCTAAATGAGTGTTAACGAGACGAGACACAAACACGATTATAAAGTCTATCGTCTGCACAATAAAACAAGGTGCGGACAACAATTCACATGCGTATGTCGATCAGGTTTCTCTGGCAGTAAAGAAACTGCACAAGGACTAAATGAGCTTTGTCCATTTTCTTTGCCGTCAGCAAAACCTGATCGTCATACGGAGGTCAACCGTCGTCCACAATTTGTTTTTATGTCCAGATGATAGACACAGCGATAATAAACTCTGTCTCTTACAAACTTTCCCGGTTGCTGCCCCTTTCGAAGTCTTGCACGAAAACTACACAAATAAAGAAAACGCACATAAGTATTCCCGTGAATAAATCACACTCTTGTAACATGCTTGGTCAGCCATTCACAACACAGCACCAAGGAAAACATTCATTTCGCATGTCCTGGTCTTGAATACAAACCCCTAAAAATACTCTTTACTCATCTGTGATCTTCTCAATGTCTATCATCATTGCCTCTTAAGGACGACAATATGTCAAAGAAGGAAGAATTATTTGCCCATGTGCTGCTTCAAATATTCTACGATTTGTGATGTGGACTTTGTCCTTAATCGTCATGCCAAAGGAAATTATTTGATGCCCCATCTTTAACTGCAAGAAAATGAACTTAATAAACAGATGTGTTTTTTTATCAGCTGCTGCGAACGAATCTTTAATTTTTAATTATCTACAGCAATAAAAATAAAATGGATCTCTCAGATCGGTTTGCAGCGCTCGCCCATCACGTGCAGTAAATGACTCATTGGCTGAAGGCTCGGTACAAATGGTATTTAAGAAAGTGAGTCCCGACGATCACCTGTGTGAGACTGTGGCGCCTCCTACGAGATATGGTGAGTTGACAGGTGAAAATGTTTAGAAATGTTAAGAAATTAAGTTAGCAGACGTGATATGTGTTATAATGCGTGACTTGCTTACAATGGGGGCGCGAAGGTGGTCATTTTGTAAAAGTTTTTTACACCAGTATTAGTGAAATTAGCTTACATTGTGTGGCTAAGGGGGGGGGGGCGCGCGGACCTACCTTTGTTCGTCGTTTTGTCACAAGTCACTCAGTCACTCAGTGACTCAGTCACGTCTTCTTCCTTCAGTGCTCCGGGCCTGACTACATTTTCTACCTCCTTCCCACAAAAATCTGTCTTAAATTGTGTTTGAGCCTTCATCTTGTAAAGTGCATTGAACACTCTGATAAGTTGGTAAATATACTACATATGTTTGTCAAAGTGTTCTTTTCTCATTATTCCTCCTTTTTGTTTTTCTCTTTTTGCTAACTTTTATAGTATTTTTCTTGTTACTGTTGTTCATGTTACTCGTAGTAATGAAACATGACTAATAGCTGTAAGAATTTCAATTTCAATTTTATATTATTATTAATAGTTTGTATAATTCAGTCACTACACAAATTGTACATTATGTTTACAAGACATGGAGCCTGTGTTTAATCAGAAGAAATAAAATCGTAGAAAATGTTTCACAAACCTGTTTACCATTGTCCTAACAGGTGGTTAACATGTTGACAACAATGATTTTACTCTTCATACTTCTTTCTATGGCCTCTTGTCTTGAAGCCGTGAACAAAGGAAGGTATGTTGTGTGTGTCAATGGTGGTCACAGCAAACACAAATATGTTGTCTGACATGCTGATAATGTGTTACTGGTGTAGCTGAATGTTGTGTACAGCACATTGAACTTGTAGGTTAGGGCGTCTGGATACATCCACTTCATACTGTTACACGTCATCTTTAGAGTAAATATTTTAAGGACTATTTATTTTTACGAAAGGGTATTATGTTTCTACAGTGTCTAAATAGCAGACATTGTGTCCATCAAAAAATATTTTGTAACAATACCGCTAATAAAATTTAATTAACAAATTTATTACATGTTATGTTCACATTCCTATACAGTGTTTGTTAAGAAAATTTGTCTTTTTTATATACTAGTAACTAATCGTCCTTTATTGATCACTGTAAATAGTTTGTTTATATCCTTCTAGTTACTAGTCGGGTGCATATTGCTTATTTTATCACTGCAGCGGACTATTGAATTCTAAGAAAACAATGAAATGCGAGTTTCTAATGCAAGAAAATTAGAACGGATTGAAATTAGCTGCTACATTACTTTAACAACGTTTGTCACCTCTCTTCCTTTTCACACAGACACACAGCACAGACTAGGACATACAAACACAAATAATTTTTAAATCTCTTTTCCACGGGCTTAAGATATCAGACTGACAAGCACACACAGACATTTAGTGAGACAGACAGTCTCATACACCTATTATCTCATTATCACTGACACACTGATGACAGTCCATGATGAACTCTTCCTGCAGTGTCCCCAAAGCACAAGTCATGCTACAGTTACAAGGCATGGACTACTCGCTGTTCGGCTACAACAGTCTCAAGGGATGCCCTCTGACTCAGGACGTGACCCGGGCTTTACTCTCCCCATCTTTTCTGGTGAGTTTCACGTGACCCCAGACTTTCGCTATAGCGTGCCACGTGGCGTGGTTCTGTCCCACGATGTGTCATGTGACACGTCGTTTACGTCGAAGGTGGTGGAGACGCCGTACGACCTGACCACGCTGCTGACTGGCACCGCGCGACTCGGTGCTGATGAGTGGGGGCCTCCCTTCTCGGCCAGCCAACACTTTCACAAACTGTCCGCACAACTCACACAACACGTCTTGGTCGTTTCCACAGCTGTCTGCAGTTTGTACGACCTGACACTTCTGCTCACGGAACCGCCATCTTTTCATTTTTCGTTTGCGGACTGGATGATTAAACTCAACAACACTGATGACGAGGACAAGTACCTTCAGTTCCTTGACACCTACGGCACACACTTCGTGTCAAAGGCCCGCTTTGGGGCTTCCATAACGGTCATCTACAAGATGGACGATAACGTTTATCGGCTTCTAACAGAGGATCACGTGACCTCAGCTGCCAGCTACTCTGCTCCTGAGCTTTTTGGATACCATGAGATCTTGACCTCTGATCAGCAAAAAGCAATAGCAGAGTTTCGAAATCACAAGACAACAACGTTTGCTGTCGGTGTTCCTCTACTTGATGGAGGTAACAGAGCGACGTGGTTGACAGCAGCGAAAGATAACCCCTCTGTCATCGACTATGACTTGACCTCTGTGGAGGTTCTCTTTTCAGACACCTTCATGGGTGAAGCAAGTACCACAGGGGGTTATGGCATTGACCGCGACAGGATCAAGAAGAACATCATGGCTGTCAAGACCAAATACTGTCGGAGTTTAAAGAGGAAAGACCTGTTAGTTGACTGTAGAGATACCGGTAGGACACTGCTTTCTACAAAGTTGATTGGTAACACGAAATATGGAGCTGCCGAGTCCGCCGACCAGTGTCTTGAGGAATGTTATCAACTTGCAGGCTGCGTGGCTGTGAGTTTTTGTCCTTTGTGTACGAGGGACAACATAGGCAGCAAGTGTCAAGTGTTTAGTGCTGGCGACATCCACAGGGCAGTCACCGACCGTCAGTGGCAGACGATCATGTTAGTTGACAAACTGGAGACGTTTGTAAAGCTGCACAACACCATGGTTGTTGTCAACTCTAGTTCTCTGTCTGACGTCCCTCCTGTCACCTCCGTACAGGACTGCTACCCATCTTGTATTCAAGATACCCAGTGTGTGGCCTTCACCTTGACTGACACTTCAGGTTCATTAATTAAATGCACTCGCCACACAGACTCACCTCTGTCCTTGACACAGAGAACAGGTGTCAGCGTGTACTTCGTCTCCCCGCTGGTCAAAAGAATTATCACAAGTGGACAGACGAGAGGCCTTGCTCCCTCATCCATGCTGAACGACTGGTACAAGGCCGCCTGTGTCATCGACGACGAGTGTCGTCAGGAAAAGTCCATGTGCTTTCTAAACAGGTGCCGCTGTAGACCTGGGTTCTTCTTCTCAACACGTGACTACACGTGCTCTCAGAGTGAGTATTCGGATAGGTAATACAGATTTTAGAAAAAAAATATTTTTATATACCTAATCTATTCTTAAAACAGTTCAATGATTTTAAGTTGAATAAAACCCACAAAATAGTTTGAGAGGCAACAACAAGAGATAATGGTTTTCGCAGGATGTGTCTACCCAGCCCCATTTGAGATTTTTGATGTCCTGACTCGTGGCGGATTTGCCTGTTCGTTTGCACAAGTCATCTGTTGGAGATGTTTTCAGATCATCGCTTTACCAGAATATGGAGTAGACATCAGTTGGTAAAGTTCTGGTACTTTTTGTTGATGGTGTTTGTCACTCTCTGGATTTTAAAACCATAAAGTAGGACTTTGTTTGCTTTAATGTGTAAGATGTGGGTCTTACTGTCGAAGAATAATGCTCGTAAGTTTTAAGATGGGAAGTAGGCTGTCACAAGCTAGTCTGACCTTGTTGATGCGGCTTTTGATGTCATCGTCCGATCAACCGCCCTTGTAGACAATGGACTTCAGTTATATGTACCGGTGTTTTCAGGAGGTTCTCTCCTTGAGGCAAGAATGGGAGTGTTTGCTTGCTTTTGATTCACATAACTTGTGTCTTTTTTATGCTTACCTTTAAACCAGTCAGACATTATTATAATCTTTTCTGCTTTTTCTACTACCTTACTCGGTTTGGTTTGTGCTTGTTGTTGCTTCTGAGGTAAGGAGACTAATGTCCTATTCAAAGTCCAGGTTTGCGCAAACTCCAGTTTTCTGACCATCAGGAAGATTGTTGGTGATAATATTCAACCTTGTCTTTCGCCGGACTTCATTACGAAAGGTTTAGTAAGTTTGAAACTGTGAATAACTATTCAGGACCAGTCTTTGTACCATGTCTACACTGTCGAACGCCTTCTAAAAGTCAACAAACAATATATATATATACAATTGCCTTGGATAGCATGATTCCCCACCAATTGTTGCACTGAGATGAGTCTTGTTTCTTCGTTCTCGTGACCAGGTTGTATAGTTTCCAGACTGTTGGTACTGCTATACATGGGTGTGCTGATAATATTTCTTTGCAAGGTGGGAAAAATACAGAACTTAGGTGGAAATCGATATCCTAAATCCATATTCTCAATGGGCGATACATATATTTGGGTTGGGTCTCATTTAAAAAAGAAAGGAGCTCAGCTGTACTGCTCAACATTCCTTTTACAGCATTATGCGACAAGCCTCCCGGCATACATCCCTTTTTTCGATCAATAGAATCAGGATCATTGATACTATCAACAATACCATTATCCATGCCATTAACCTTGCTGCAATAAACCAGCTCCACAGTCTACACACTTCTTATTCGGCCTCGCGGGTTGAATGTACAGATTATGATTGAGAATGTAAGATTCGACAATTTTTTAAGAAACTTTCTAAATAATTTCCTCCATATCTTTGGGATGGACACTTCACCATCTTCCCTGTACCGGTACGAGTGATGTCTGGGGTGAGGTCGTCGCTGCAGTCGTCAAAGAACACTTTAAACAACTTAAACTGAACACACAGTATCAGTAGCATTGCATCGCAGGTCATTAACTGGTGCTATTCAAATGTTAAATAATTATCAATTAACTAAAAGGTTTAGAAGGAAACAAAGAGTAAAAAGCATCTTTATATTAAGAATCACACAAAGATGTAGGTGTCTATGAGTACTACTCACAATATTCTGTAGAAGGAAGCTGAACACTACAGTTGTATTTAAAGAGCGAGTTGTGTGTAAGTAGTAACTGAGAACAAAGATGTGTATCAGAATGTAGTCCAGCCCACCTGCACAACACCTTCATGGATTATCCTGAGAGCGGACTGAGGGGACACAATATGGTGGCACGGGATGGAGTCAGTTTGCAGACGTGCAGCGACCTGTGTGTCAGCATCAGAGGTTGTCTGTCCTTCGACTTCAGAGGTTTGTATGGCTATTTGTTTGGTCCTAAGTTCACAGAACAGACTATATGGCTTGTTTTTTGCCTGGTACATTTGATTTATTCTTATGTTTGGGCTGAGAGAGTGTTATTTATTCTTCACTTACGTGGTAGCCACAGGACGGCGCTGTCTGCTTCATGACCTCACCGCACGCGACGCTCAGTCAGGGTGGTATCCTCACACCAGTACAGGGTGGACCCACTACCAGAGAAGCTGCCTGCAGTCTCCAGCCTCATACCCGGGACCAGAGTGGTACAACGGACCCTGCAACAACCACGCGGAATGTCCTGACCCTAACAGTCGGTGTGTGTCGGGTAGATGTTTGTGTATTGACGGCTTGGTTTACTTGGAAACTGACTCCTCATGTGGTGATGCAGGTAAGTTAGAGCACACAGACACAATTTGGTGCATTAATTTATGAGGTTTTATTAAAATAGAATTACTTTTTCTGCTTTTACTTGATCTTTGCCAACGCTCGAGAGTCCTACCGGTAAATTTTCGATCCTATTCATTATCAAGGGCTCCGCATTTGTTTGGGAGCCTTTCGCACCACTCATGTACAGAGTCTGTACGCAGAAGCTGGGGAGACTCCACTTTCTCTCCGTCGTCTGAAACACATGCTATCCTATGTCTGTCGTTTGAAAACTCATGTTAGAAACCCTGGATCCCCTGATTTTTTTTGGGCCTCACCGTGCTGCTCTGTATGACTTTGTAACCAGGAGCAAAACCCATCATCACTCCCTGTAGCTCCTTTAAGCTCCTGTAACTCACCCCAGGCTACTTTCAAGACAAGTAGATGAGGCCTCTAAAGAGTACTCCTTACTCCGGAAGCCTTGTAAATATATACATATGTTTTCTAAACCATCACTTTTGTACATATCCACCTTCCTTAATGTTAACTACAATTTTTTCTATAATTCTTAAATACTTTTTTTTCCGTACTTAATTTTTGTTCTATAAAGACCGAGTGCTAAAAGGAAAAAATCATTTTCTTACTTATTTTGCCTCTCTTAAATATAAATGTCATTGTCAATTTATTATTTTCATTGTCAATTCCATTGTCATTGTCATTACCTACTAGCAGTCAGAGTAGATATCCAACAGGTAGAACATGCCCCTCTACTCACAGTTCCTTCTTGAACTCTCCCTGTTCCAGAGATAATTGTCTGGATCTTACATCATTTATAAAATGGGACACTGTCATGTGATAGCTAGCAATAAGACTATAACATGGGGTTACATGTCTGTTCTATCCACGAGATGTGCGTAAGCGCGGACAAACAACCCTTACTCAGGATGTTCACATTCACCCCAAAGACCTTTTTATTGAAAAGGCAATCAGTTTATGGCTCTTTTTTTTTTGGTCTTATTCGCACTCACTTTCTTTGGTCCGATTACACAAATTTTGATAATAAAAAAAAACAAAACAACGAATAACTTTGCACTAATGTACAGGTAGTCCTCGACTTACGACGTTGATCCGTTCTTACGCGGCGTCGTAAACCGAATTTCGACGTAATTCGGATCATACGTTTATACAGTACTGTACATATGAATCTTAGCTTACAAAGCAGCTTAAACAAGCAAAATTAATCCCAATACATAAATCAGGTGATCCAAGTTACCGTAAAACTACTGTCCAATCTCAATCCTATCACCTCTTTCAAAGCCATTAGAAAGACGCATCCATAAGCACCTAGTAAGGTATGAACTCCTTCACAGAAACCAATCCAGCTTTAGGCCATGTCACTCTTTCACACTGTACTTACGTCATGCTTCAACAATATCTAAATAAAATTAATGACTGCCAACGCTTTTGATGTTTCAGATCACAATCTGCTTATCAAAAAAATTAAATTATATAAACTCAGAGAGACGCTGTAAACAACCAACCGTCTGATGCTCTTCAAGTTGAATTTGGTGTTCAAGGCTCAGTATTAGGACCTCTGCGTTTGTCCATATACATAAGTAATCTTTCTCTCCACATATCATAATCATGTGAAATGTTTGCAGACGACACCACAATACAGGTACACAACCAACAGATTGAGCCACTTGCTTTCTTCCTGCAACTGAGCGCCAACGAGTTTTATTTAGGCTTTGATTGATTCAAAGCACATGTCACTCGACCCCCAGAAAACTGAAATCATGCTTCTAACAACCAGACAGAAAAAACAAAATCGAGCCAAACCCATTTCTATGTATACATTTAAGTGCTCCGTCAGTCAAGGAAGTACAGTTTCACAAACTGATGGGTGTTACCATCAGGCCTGACGAGAGGGGGGGACAGGGGGGTCTGGTGTACCCGGGCCCGCGGCTGTCAAGGGGGTCCGGCCTTGGTCAGTGGATTTTTTTTCTTCTTCTTATTGAGATTCGAATTGTAAACATACATTATATACTGGGAAAACAATTTACGATTACAAGTACAAGGGGCCCGGAGAGGTCGTCTGTCCCGGGGCCCGGGCTGGCTCTCGGCGGCCCTGGTTACCATTGGCAGTAACATATCGTAGTCCCAACACATCTCAGCCACAAGCAAAAGTACATCCAAGAAAGTCTACCAGATGTCAAGAATTCAACATTTCCTAGACCCTCACACAAGAAAACTCTTCTATACTACTCCCATTCGGTCAACCATTGACTACGCATCCAACCTCTAGGACTCTGCTACTGGAGTTTCCATGAAACCTCTAGCAAGTGTTCAGAGGCGAGCAATCAAAGCTTTTCTGCTAAAACCGAAAAAAAGACCCAAATGACTTCACCTCTCTAGGCGTCCTTCCACTAAAACAGTGGTTCTCAAAGTATTTCAGACCGCGGACCACTTTACTTAAGTAAAAATTATGGCGGACCACCAAGGCCTTAAAATCCCTCTGTACAATGAATTTCAAATTTAAATTGCCGCAACACTTTGAGAACCACTGCTCTAAAAGACAGACTTAATTTTTTCAAAAATATTTTTTCTTGTACAAAATACTGCCGGTAAACCATCGTGAAGAGCCTCTCTTTTTTTCCCTGTAATAACACTGGAACCTCTCTAAAACTTAATATTCACATTACTAGAACAGACCTTTATAAATAAAGTCCGAAATAATATGGAACACCTTCCCTCTCCACTTGAACTCCCTGAACTGCTTTCGACGCTATTTAATGAAATACATTCAAGAAAATTAGATGAGGCCTCTGGAGATACCTCCCTACTCTAGGAAACCTTGGAAAAACTATGTTTACGTAACCACCACTATTGTACAATTCACCTTCCACTCACCTTTGATACCTTACCTGATGTCTATACTAATTATTCTCATAGTACTGTAGTTACGTTTATTTCTCCATTTAGGGGCGATAGAAAAATTAAAAAAAATATTCTTGCTTTTTTTACCTCTCGTTAATAAAGAATTGTCATTGTCATTGTCATTGTCATTGTCATTGTCATTTTCATTGTCATTGTCATTGTCATTGTCATCAGTTTCACTATTTATTTGACTGATGCTCTGTCACGTAAAATCAAGAGAGATTTTGTATCTTTGTATCTTTTCTGCACATTTTCGTAAAATACTTGACAATTTTGTTGACATGCAATAACCTTCAGTACCCTTGAAGTGTTGCTATCATTACTTAATATTATGAAAATTTCAGTAAATTAAAGTAATTGAAGTAATGTAGCAATTCTCTAGTACTATTCAAGTAACAGTGTCAGAATATTAATCTTAGCAGTATTTCCAGTATTCAGCTACTTTTCAATTAATGTCATCTATACTAGAGTACTCAGTATTGTGTCAGTAACAGAATTGTCCTCAAATAATAATGTCAGCACCTAAGTACTCTACATAGCCTGGGTCATTAAGCAAGGTGAATATTTTGATGGAAATGATACATTAATGGAGAACTGTTTTAATGTCAAACAGAGTCATGTCGGGACTTGCAGATATCGGGAAGGAAGTCAGGTGTCTACTCCATTCAACTGCCAGAAACCAGAGAGAAACTGAGAGTGTGGTGTGACATGGACTCTGGCAATGGCGGGTGGCTGGTGTGTCTTTGTGTTTGTCAGTGTGTTATGTATGCTCGTTTGTTAGTGTGTTAATCCTATGTTTTTAGTATGTCAGTGTGTGGCAATGTCAGGCTAAAGAAAGTGTGCTATAATGTCTCAAACAGTTTCATGTGTTTCAGGTGAATGTATTGAATGTTGTATAGGCATGGTCTGCTTGTGTTAATCATCGTCTTATTTTCTAATTTTTTAGCAGACACCTGTCCTGATCTTTTTTTAAACTGCTCTTCCCTTACGTCCAAGTCAGACAACTCCGCTCCTCGTCTTATTATTGTCTTCTTACTCTTCCAGTCACCCGACAAACAACAGATGGCTACAGGATGTTTAGTTACTGTAAAGCAAAACAATGGAATTCTCTCCCTTTCCATACCCGCTACATACCAACTATTGAGTACTTTACACGTGTCACACCTTGTCTTAGACGTGTTCAGTGACGTTGTGGTGTAGACAACTAGTAGACAGAGTTCACGTTTCCAAGGTAACGACCTTGTCTGTCAGCGGTCAGGTGTTCCAGAGACGCCGTGACGGCTCCGTTGACTTCTACAGGAACTGGACACAATATGAACAGGGCTTTGGTGACATCAGCGGGGAGTTCTGGCTGGGTGAGATTTCTGTTTAGTCTTTCTCTCACCGTCTTCCTCGTGTTTTCTCCGAAAGGTTCACATAATGCAGTTTGTTTCTTATCTATACTTTGTGCAAAAGCAAGAGACAAAACATTTTTTCAACACTTTGATCCCATACTTTAGGTTTATCAAGGCTTCACACTCTGACCAAAGGGAGACCCACCCGACTGCGTGTAGACCTCGCAGATGTTGATGGACATCGTCACTACGCTGAGTACTCGACATTCAGGGTGGACGGTCCTGAGACAAACTACACACTGACCGTGTCCGGCTACTCGGGTAACGCGGGTACGTGTGTCTAGTAAACAATATTCAAATGTAGCAGTAATACTGCTTAATCATTTGTTGTTTTACAGCTTGTGTGTACAACAACCAGCTATGGAAATGATGTGTTAGTAAACGTTTGTGTCAACTCTTATGTTGTCCTTCAGCACATCTCACATGACTGTTTTAAAGTCCTTTTAAACCAACCCTGTTATGAGCCGATGGTCTTATCTGTGTTGGTTTAATATCCATTTTACTGGCATAATTGTATGTCAGTGAGGTAACCACATAGACAGAAATCTGTTTATATAAACAGCACAACATATGATGAGCGACATCAACAAATCAGCTGATAGAATGAATGGCACGAGATTATCGACATCAATGGAAACTTGCACCTTCTGTATTTATTTTCTGTGATTCTTTCTTTCTCTTGTTTTCATTTGTGTGCTATTCAAGTCGGGGACTTTTGCGCAAATAACCAACGAAATCTTTTATTTCTTTATTAGAACCTTGAAACTAATTTCTTTTATGGTGTTTATGTGCTCGTATGTTTACAGGTGACAGCTTGGAGTATAACAACAACCAGAGTTTTTCAACCAATGACCGAGACAATGACAAGTGACTAAACAATGTGCGTTGACCGTCACGGCGCCTGGTGGTACAATGAGTGTTCCTTCTCAACCTCAACGGCCGATACAAGGCTGACGGGTCCGGGTTTTGACGGCAACAGATGGTATCACACACAGTGACGACAGGAGCTTCACCTTCAGCGAGATGAAAGTGCGACCAGTGTAACACTGACTTGTCTCCTGTACTCTCACTGCTTACACCCTCAGTCTACTGTACACCACACGTGACCCTCGTGATGTCACCTCAGTGCAGATGACTGATCTTTCAATATTTATATATATATATAACACAGTGCAGCATATTCTCCTTAGTTGTTTTTATATTGATCGTATTGCAAAAGATTCTAACTTGCAAACATAAACACGTTTTATTTTATTGATGAAAAAACCACATTAATTATCTGTAAAAATGTAATGAACTGTAGTCAGACATAACAGCTGAGAATACTTAAAGTATTCTAACACGGTGTCAAAGTATACTTATCAACTGATACACACCTGACTGCGACGATACAACTTTAGTAATCCATGAACAGCGGTGGTGACTGGGCAGGTACTGCGGCTGTTGAGGATGCTCTTCTAAACGTCTTCCTTCTTAGTTACTTCCTTCCTCCTATTATAATACTATCCTACTATTACAACGGCAACCACAACTCTTTCCATTATCATTACTTCTACCCAAATATATTACATCATTGCACACCATTCTTTAGCGGTGGGGAGAATAATGAAAACAAATTATCCCATACCTTGAGTAGCCAAGGAATTAATCCGATTCCCAAATCTCTTTTAATCAAAATTTTGCCACAGTCTGTCTCTTCTTCGGAGACTGGCTGGGGAATAACCTAACAGTATTTTTGCCATACATCTGAGGTTCAGTGAACCTTTTGCTCATTGATACACGCTATTTCTTAAAATGTCTTCCCTTCCACGCATTCCGACTAGTATACCGGTAAGGGTGATAATCCCTGCCTACCAACAGATAGATGTGACAACCCCTCATTCCTAACGCACTCAGGTACATATAGTCTTCTCAAAATATGTTCTCTCTTTTACTTCACTCAAACAAGACAGTTGACTCTGTCTTTTTGAAAGCCTGCATGCATTTCATTAATCAATATCAAACATATATTCTGCACCTACTGCTTATTAATTTAGTTTTTTGAATGAGCAATGTAAGTCTACATTTTACAATGTTAGCAGATATGCACACACGTATGCAGCACGCATGTATAAATTTGTATTTGCAAACACTTTCATAGTTCAAAAGTGTATGATCTTATCTGATTAGCCGTTAAAGGCTTAAATGTGGTTGAATGTACATCAGCCTATGGCAAATGATTTTTAAATGTCTGCAAAACTTCTAACACTCTGCCCTTCACATGAGAAATTTAAATCATTTTGAGAACTCACTGCTTGCGTCAGAGAAGGAAGGTCAGATGATCAAACCTCGGTGTCTGGAATGAAGACAGGAGGAGAACATTTATACTCTGCCTCTCGATAATCAAATCAACAGGGATTAGGCTTATCGAAAGAAACTTGTCTCCCCTTGTTTGTTTTCTTCTGTATTATTATGGCAACAGCTGTTAGACTACACATCATCGTGTGTTGTAAGCAGCTTGTCAGCATACTTTGATTACACATGAGTACAATTTAGCAAGAGGATTTAAACACAACAAAAAAACATAAAGTTACAGGTTAATACAAACACAGTAATTCAATCATTATGTTTTTTACATTCAGCGACATGGTGTATTAATATATCTTTCCATTTGTATTATGCATTCATTGTTCTTCTCAACACAAAGTTAGGAAATTAAAGAGTAAGCCTTTTACAAAAAAAAATATTTTCTTTAATATTGTTCTCCAAACATTACGCGTACTATGTGTGTATTATTGTCATTAGTTTATATAACCTATCTCACTTAAGTTTTCCTTTTCTTTTATAACATTTTACGCCATTTTAAATTCAGGTGTGTTTTGCAGGTGTTGTTAGCATAGTTTTAGTGTGTTCGTGTTCTTGTCCTGTCCTAACGTTCAGCAAAAATGTTAAGAGCCACGATTACCATCAATCAGATATTTTTTTCCAAACCCGGCTCGTATAACTTAGTCTTAATTAAGTCGTTAATCGATGGGATTACCAACCGTCCGTTTCATATCAACAAAATATCAACAGCTAATATATATTAAGCTTCACGGCTGCTTACTACAAAACATTAATCGGCTTTTGTTTTGTAACGAAAGGAGCTTATGTTACTTTGTTCACCCTAGTGTATCCTCGTCTCCAGTTTATAGCTTTGGCCTCTAGCCAATGTTGTCAATACTCTCTTATAAGAAGAAAATATTGAAGCTTTGTTGTTTATTTCATAGTTGTCGAGCATCATCACCAGCGTCCCCGGATGCACGCTCGCAACCGCTGACACAGACGTCACGAACACACACACTCGCTCAGGACAAGACGTACCTGTCGAACCTTTGATGAACGTAGACCACAACAAAGACGAAATAAATAAAAAAAGTAGATAAATACAAATATATATATAATGGAGAAATACACTTACGCGTACACGCAAGAGAAACGGGGACTACCCCACACAAAGAAAAGAAAATGAGGAATTTTAGTAAGGCAAAAATAATCAATAATAATAAAAAAATCAGTTAAACACCAGCACACACCGCGACACAGTACTGTAAGAGTTGTTGCCCCTGAGACCCTTAGTCCTGACGAAGATGTAGACACTGTGCACTCTGTTGACACTGTTTCCTTCAGTTTTGTGGCCTTACGAGACGCTCTTGCGTTGACCACAACCACACTCTACCCTTTGCTGGTTCACAGTTCACAGTTCACAGTTCACAGTCTCCTTGCTAACGGCACGACGCAGGACCAATTGACGAAGAAGACGGAACGTAAAAATGAAAGAAGGACGAAACGCAGGATGGTTGAGACTCCGCAGGGACGGAAAGGGCAAAGATGTGACGAAATAGAAGAAACGCAGTGACGACAAGAACCAGGAAAAGGTTGACAAGATCACATGAAGAATGTAGGATAAAAAATATGATAATGACGATAAAGATGACAAAGATGATAGAACTGTGGAAAACGCGTACAAAAAGCACTTACACAAAAGCACGTACACAACACCTGTGGAGAAAACAAAAGAACAACGGTCACTAGATGGCCTCAACATGAAACAAAAACTTCCACCTCCACGACCCACCTACATGTATATCTATGACCTAATGTAGCCTACTTTCTCCTTTCAAAATTGCACCCATACAAAGGGGGCGCACTCAAAGCGCTAACCAGGGAGACATATCTCTAAATCACAAACAATGGGGTACTGAGTCTAATACACAGTAAACAAATACTCGCATACCCACACAAACAGACTGTGCATATATGATTTGGCATCGACTACAGCGAGAAACAACTGCCCGTCGACTGTATTACCGCCGAACCGGATAAAAAAATAGCCTGGAAATGACGTCACGCGTCTACCAGCCGTAGGCTACCTACTTGAACTCGATTTGTAATAAGAACTGAGATTACACTCCAAAATTCACAAGCAAAAATGCATTACTTCAGAAAGCGTTACGACTGACGCTTGAGACGCATCGGCCCTTACATTTCAGACCAAACAAACGTGAACACTTCAATACGTGTGAAGGATTATACAGCTCAGTCACAAGAAGCAATGTTCTGTGTATAGCCGCCAGTCATGCGTATCACACAAACACGGCGGTGTTGTGACATTGTCATCCGGAGTCAGCCATTTTGGAGGTTGAGGTCAGAGTACGTTTGTAACCTCTGCTGCGCGTCTCGGACTCTTTCTCGAGGACTTGTGTGTAGACAGACTATACGTTATGCAGGACAAGCTGGCTCTTGTCACTCTGTGCACAATCTGTTATTGTTTGCATACGTCAGCGTACACACTACTCACGGGTAGTATGAATCAAGACACGAACGACGAAAGCGATGATGAGAACCTTGCAGGAAAGTTTGGTTCACGCCTATATTGACCAACCATATTTGGTGTTCGGTGTAAAGCGTTGGTACCATAGGACAGTTGACTACTGAAGGCTCTTGTGACGGGCTTTGACATGCTAAAAATTACGATTTTTGCCTCTTTATGCTCACGTTACATGTGTCGTGGGACTACTCGGCAGCTCGTCTTTAGAGCGGTTAAGGCAAGCTGACATAGAATGGGTTGGTAGTGATAGGCACAGTAGGTCGCAACAGGAGAGTTTTGTTTGGTTGGCAACGATGTCTCTAATAGCTTTTGTTAGAGCGGACTCGAAGCCATGATGTAATTGTGTCTAGTTACTAGAATTAGCTGTTTATTACATTGCTACTCAACCGCTCGACGGATGTTTCGATGTCACTTGAGATCAAGCACGTACAGATATCGGGATGAGCAATGGCACTGCGGGATGGTATTTGTGTCGTACTTGCGAGGTGCTAGTTGTGGGGGCACAGGTGAAGGGACTACGATCGCCTCATGGAGGAAATGATGAGCTTCACGTACGTTATCACTATTCGCTAGTGAGGTTTAAGAGTTAGATATCCAGAGAACGGAATATCTTGCTGAACATGAGGCAGTCCGAAGCGCACAGTAAGCTAACACTTTAGTATGTGACACCAATTATAGACCGACGTACAAGCGAGAGCATAAATGCATGTTGTCTCTGTGATACGGCCGTAAAGTCTAATGCGCGCGACCACACACGACACATGAGCGAATAGTGTGGGACCAGGCAATCGTCTTTAGATTTGTCTAAAGTAACGCTAGATAGGATTCATGGCTGATGAGATATGTAAGTCCACCGGTA
>NC_037596.1:29706183-29757332 GCF_003073045.1 Pomacea canaliculata
GAGGGCTATAGTGTGAGGTTTGTACTTCTGCTCTATTCACGAGACAATCAGACGATCTGGCAAACTGACCGACGGAAAGAGGGAATTGTGACCGGTTGCGTAAGAGCAGTCATCGCATTAATCATATGTTCGCTAATTAAAAGACCGCTTACCACGTGACGGTCGCACGACATAGGACTTCTTGGCGCTAGTGACGTCACAGACGTACCTCTAGGGACAATCAGCACCTTGATTACGATTTAGAGAAGGACGAAATTGTCACAACGGGAGCTAGAAAAGGAAACCAGACAATTAGGCATCGGGATTATGTAACATACGTATAGGCTGATGGGAAGTCTTGTCATACACTAGCTGTGATGCGTGATTGGTTGTAATGGTAGATCATGTGGTATAACTGACCAATCGAATGCATGTACGGCCACAAGCCTGCCTAATAATATTTGGGTTTGACCCCAAAACGACGCTTTTCGCTACGGATCCTTGGAGAGTAAGCCTGGAAGAGGACTTCGCAACTCAAGTCTTTGCTACCTTTGCTACATTGGCTTCCTGTGGAGAAAAGAATCGACTACAAATTGTTAACCTTAACATATGGCTGCCTTCACGACCTTGCGTCTGCATATCTACAAGATCTCATTCACCGTCAAAAACCTCAGCGGAACCTTCATTCAGCAACCCTATTCAGACTAAGACGACCAAATGTTCAGACAGAATACAAACAAAAAGACAGTGGGTTTCAGATCCTTCTCAAATGTCGCCCCGCTTCTGTGGAACTCGCTTCCCCTCTCGACGAAGGAGTCTGATAGTATTGGATCTTTTGAGAAAAAACGTAAGACCCGCTTGTTTCAAATGGACTACTTTTTTGAATTTTGTTGTTTGAACTTGATCATTTGACCTGCAGTTTGGTGGCTGCTGGGATCACTGCGCATTCAGCGTATCTCTGAGATGCGGAAACTGGCGCATTATAAAACGACATCATCATCACCTCGTGTGTCAGCTATCACCAGTCACACAGACGACGTGGGGTTAGGGATAAAGACCAACAAAGTCAAAGCCCACTCATCAAACTGAGTGTAGAAGAAGAGTGACTTTTGTCCTTGCGAACCCAAGACCAACTCTTGGCATCGTAGTGGAAAGGTTTCTCTGGTCACAAGAGTCGGAGCTGATTCTACTTTGAGAAACTTCAGGCCTGCTGGTGACGGAGCCAAGATGCACGTGGTGCACGAGGAAGATTCGTGTGAGAATTCGTCCAAATCTTCTACATCGTACATCTCTTGTCGTGGTTCCGGACTACAGAAGAAAAAAGTGATAACTTCGTTCTTTCTGCAGCGCTTGTCGAGAGAGTCCTACATACAGCAAGAACCATTGTGCGAAATCGCAAGTGACAGTTGTATGTGTCTATGAGGCCAACATTCCACACAGCAAGTGCACTTGGGTCAAGCTGAGTGTATGTATATTGTACGGAATGAGTGAGCGTGTAGTGGTGCGAGTGTAGTAGTCAATAACAGATAGATTGACTCTCTAGATATCTGGATTAGAAGTAAGGACAATAATTAGTATTAACGAGACACCCTAGATAACTTGCGAAGATAGGGAACTAGTTCATTTGCTTATTTTCATGGGTTTTTTTATTCCTTCATCATTTTGTAATTTGTATAATCTTCTCGATAATTAATAACTTTCTTTAATACACTAAATTGCCCTGAGTTATTTATTACAGTTATGCGTGCTGTGGGGCTCGAACTAATTCAAACTGTAGTAATCAATTTAGTGTAAGTGCACGTGCTAAATGTCGCGTGAGTTGGTAGAGTTTGTTTGCTTGGATCGTTTTAAATGGAGCTGTCAGACATAACTTGTTGGCTTTTAGTTGCTGTGTACTCAAATTTCATTAAATGTTGCTAACAATTACAAGTATTTTTTTACAGTTTCTGTCAACATCCGTACAAGCAGATTTCCTTTAATGGAAGAAACAAAAGCTACTTTAAAGTGTGCGAGCAATGAGCGGTCTGGTGTAATAAAGTACACGTGGCCAGAAAATGCAGGCGGGTTCCCTGATGGCAGTAGCCTGATCATCACTAGAGTGACCAGGGAACATCATGGAAGGCGAGTGAGGTGTGAGGCGATGTCTAGTGATGGTGAAGTTGTCTCCAGTGACACACTGCAATTACAGGTTTACTGTGAGTATTGTCATCCAGTGACAATAGATGCTGTGAAAATATGTAGTCTCATTCAGCGTTTCAAGTTAAATATTCGCTAAATACGGACAAACAAATAAGTGACTAGGCTACTAATAAAAGTGGTTTATGTACATGCTGCCATTAGTTAATCTTTTTTTCCGTGCCTGCGTGTGTTTTTATGTGTCTATGTAAAGCTGTGAACAGGTGTCAACAGAAATGGTTATTTTTGGTTAACGGAGATGTCAAAAATAAATAAAGTCCACTCTCAGACACCTTAGTCTGATTGAATGGATTAGATGTGCGACGAATCACGTTCTCTCTGCTTGTTTACAGATCGCCCGGTTATCAGGATAACACGGAGTGATAATCAGGGTCAGCCACTGTCCATCTACACTGAGGTCATCAAGGGTCACAATGTGACGTTTGTGTGTGACGCTGACAGCAACCCGCCTCCTGCTTCCATCACGTGGTCAGGGAAAGTGAGCAGCACTACTGGGGAGCTACACATCATAGCAGCACAGCAGACGACACACAACGATATTTACACCTGTACCGTGGTCACTGAGACAGTTGATGATGATGATCGCCTACCACTGAGGTCATCTTCTCAAATTACACTTATCATTAAAGGTATTAACACACGCGCGCGAGCGAAAACACACATTACCGTCATCTAGCAATGTCGCATAAACAACGGTCCTCTTTCACTACAAGCCTTAAAACCAGAAACATTTCGAACTTACCCTCTTTGGCCCGTTTTGTATCGAAGGCTGATATTCACGTGATTAAGAGAGAGCTGAGGTAAGTAAAGTTGTATGCTATCACATTGAACACTATTGTAGGCCTGTCGGCGGCCTTTTTAAAGTCACCTGAAAGTCACGTGGGATGTTGAGTTGTGGTTATTGATTTTGTATACATGTAGACTGATTTCTATAGCAGTGGACAATACAGTACCAAATACGTACAATACCAAATATAATAACAAGTACAACAATAGATATACATATATATGATATATAAGAGATAAAATTAAATATGTCAAACGAAGGTTATTTGTTCATGTAGTTTATACACTTATGTAATACTTTTGTGGTTTTTGTGTAAAATACTACAATTTCTTTTTTTTGTTTGTAAATGTTTTAGAAGACCTGTTGATTTGTGTCACAATGTGTATCCATCTGTGTTGCTTTTAAATTCTTAAATGTACAGTGAGGATATTAATAAATGCATTTACGATTACTAGCTTTCACAACCAGCATTTCCTAATTAAATCACTCATTTTGTAATAAAAGCAAAATGTGTTATCTTCACTGCTGTTTATATTCAAGGCTTAGGTACATGTTCACCTACGGCAGTGGAGCAAGTAAAGCCTCTGTCTACAAAATGCGAAGAAATCTTTGTAGGTTACCGCCTTTCATGGTTCTTCCAGAAACAGAACAAGACCTAGAATGATTTTCTTATCATACTTTTGATATCTCAACATTTACGAACTTTTTGTTTCAGATTTCATACATTTGTGTGGTGAATCCAAGGAACTGTTTTATATCAAGGTATTAAGATTTATTCTTTTGAAGTTAAACAAATAATGGACAAGGTGCACAGCTCCAGGCACGTGTGGTTAACGGAACTGCCCCGTGGAATCGTCGGCTTGAAATATTGTACAACGGAACATGGGGCACAGTCTCCGGCGATGGTTTTTGAAAAGAAGTAACCAGTATTGCCTGCAGCTTCAACAGGAGAGCAACACTTTCTTAGTTATAAAAGAATTTGTATGTTTAAGAAAGAAGATAGACTTGCTGACAGTTGGACAATGAAATGTTTCATTGAAATAATTCAAATATTATAGTTTTATCATCATGTTAATCTTACAAGTTCTATAGCTGTTGAAGCGTAGTTAATTGAGTGCTAGCTGTATACAGAGCATTTGTTATATTAATTTAAACTGTAAACTAGTTTGACAAAGCAGTTCAGTGGGTTAATCAATTTGATAACTGAGGAGAGAGAAAAAAAATCTCAAACAGCTCCACAACATTTTGAAGTAAAAGAAGTGCAAGTTATTATTTTTTTGCATTTTCTTTTTCATCCTTCTGCTTTTCATAATCATTGCAATAATGGGGAGAAGAACATAATCAGTAAACCAGGTGATAACTGTACACGTTAAGAACACAGATTAGGACACAAATTTGTTTAAATGCTTTGCTGAAAACGATTGTGGTCGAACCGGTGTGAGTGTGTTTGACAGACTTTCATGTCAAACGAGAAAGAGGACGGGGAGAGATGGAGGTTGGAGGTCAGTTGAGTACAATGTGTGTCTCGCTACACTGTCCTGGTCATCTGTAGTTATTATCGCTGTAGGCTGATTAAAGATAGTGACTGATTATACTACAGAAACTATGCAGTGCAAAGAAAAGAGCTTCTAAAATACATCGTCAGCTATTGCTTATGTCTGTGTATATGTTGATATGTTATATATTTGAACCAGTCAATCATCAATCATCAATCCATCATCCGTCAGTCATCAATCATCCATCATTCGTCCACCATTAATCCATCATCCACCAATCATCATCATTTCCATCATCCACCAATCATCATCATTCAGCACTCCTCCTCTTCCCCATTTCTTCTTCTTTCTTCCTCCTTCTTTTGTATTTTTTCTTTTCTTCCTTTTTCTTCTTATTATTACTTCTTCTTCTTTATTTTCCTTCTTCTTCATCATCATCATCATCATCATCATCATCATCATCATCATCAGTGGTGGGGTGTTTATTTGGATTCTGAAAATTAATTTTTCAAGGACACAGGGAGATAACTTTGTATAAATCACAAAAAATCAAACCATTTACACATACAGTACTAACGCCCCTTATACATTAAATACTACAACTTCTTTATACTTTAAACAACTTTAATAGAAAGATCTTATTATACAGTAAATATTTATTAAAAGTGTTATTCGATGTACTCCTGCTTCTATTGCTTAAAATAAAATCTAGTATTAGATAAAAAAATAAAATGGATACATGTAGAAATGACAGAAATACTCAACATTTCTTGTAGTCATCCATGTAATCTGACCATACTATTAAGCTTTTATAAGTCGATCGCACTGGAGAAAGAGTAGCTTTCTTTTTGACCGTCTGTTGTTCATCTCTTGGCGGAGTGATTACTGTGATCGCTTCATCTGTCTTCTTGGTGTGGGCTTGCAATGGTCAGTTTTCTTAGCTGTGGTAACAATCTTTCTTGTTTGAATGCTACACAGTACATAAACGTCAGGTGAAACGACACAAATAAAAAAAGAATCAAAATTCTAAAACTGTTTTTTTGCAAAACACAGTTTAGCTGTTTATCAAATGAAGGGAGTGTGTGTGTAAATGTTGATTGGTTAATGCCAGTGTACGTGCCTGCATGAATAAAAGAAATATTCCTGTCCTGTGTGTGTGTGTGTCCAAATCGTCGAGTCGTTTTTCCTATTGCTAGACTAACTTTCAGTAGAAGTCAAGCAGACTCAAATAATGATCGAAAGATCATGAAGACGAAGATGGAACAAAGTCGCTTTGTCTCCACACTGAGAGCAAAGGTCAGTGTTATCGACGTGTTCGTGATTCTTCCTGTTCACGAAGCCTTGCTTTCCGCAACTGGCGAGAAAAAAAGATGGAAGTGACGATACAAACTTTATTCCGGAAATTTCCCCTTCCGCTCTTGAACACTTTCACTATCAACATCGCATCGAGTAAAGTTGAGAAAAAACAGAACATTAAAACTGGAAAAGATAAACATTAGTTTAACTAAAAGCTTACAATTAACCAAAAATATTTAATTTAACTTTCCAATTCTCACCTTAAGTGCTATACTTGTATTCTATTTGTTGTTCTCATGAATGGAATCCACGGAAGCTTGGTCATACCATCTAGTCTGATGAAAAACAGAATTAATAAAAAAAGAAAGATACACTTCCAGAAAAGAACCCTTAAACACTGAAATAATTCCCAAGAGGACAATCGTTGGCGACAAACGCCCTCACAAAACTCAGACATAAAAAGCGAGATAGAAAAGGACATATGGATACGATAAACAGGTAAAATAACTGTATACATATATAGCAGGAATGATATAGATTTATTTATTTATTAATTAAAGAGCCCTTCCCTCTTTTTAAAGGGGAATCCAAACAGTACAAAGTACAATATAAAACAATGCAATAGAACATACCTCATAAGCTACACAAACAGTATGATGAATTGAAAAGTCAGCTATTAGTTCAGTTTCGTACTTCCCATATTACAGGAATGATCAAAAGAAATATAAGCCGGTTTGACATCAATTCGACCACAACAGTCGCCCGAAGTTTATTAACTGAACAATTAAAGTCTTGCTGTCAAGTTAAGATTACAATATAAGCAGATCACTAACCCATGCTTGTCGAGAAGATACAGATTTACTGTCCTCTATTCTAGAGAACAAAAATTACATGACGTAGACTAAGTTATCTTATTGCTATACAAACACATATAAGTGGCGATCAAATATTTTTAAGTCACTTCGTACTTAGCTTCACAGGCAATTTTTTAAAAGGAAATGTAAACAAGATAAATATGGAAGCTTTGAATACAGTGACAAGAGAAAAAAACTGTTGTGTTTTATGACAACACAGGATGTAACATTAGAGATAAATTCTACAAACTAGACATAGCTGATAATCAGGCACAACGTACGTGTCAGGGGCAAGTAGTTTTGTGGTTAGTGTGCTTCATCCAGACGATAAGGTTCGATACCAGTGTGACGCAGGCAATTTCCATTTATTGACCTAGCAGTGATGTGGTGGCCTGATATCTTTGAGAGTTAAAGTACGGTAGCGAGGCAAAAATATTCATCCTCCTCCTAAAATGTAGATCGTAAGATAATCAAAGTAATTAACACGTAATGTCCTGGAGCTTTTTATACAGTCAACAACAGTGAGGGTCAATATCTATCAAAAAATAGAAAACATTTAAACGTAATAGCATGTCTTGATGGAGGATTTGACTAATGGTTTTCATGCTGGCGTTTTCTACAACTTTTTAGAATTTTTTTTTCAATTATACAACTATTTGTTTTCTTGAAATAGCTTAGAGAAAATGGATGGGAATACGGGTGACCCTGATGCGTCTCTTATCGTACTATACCAAAGTCTGTGTTGAGTGTCATTTCCCTCACCTGCCTCCTGTTGATTTTGTTTTCTAACCGTGTAGGTATTTAGATATTACCTAGTGATCTGGGAAAGGTTCGCCTCGCTAAGCGAATATCAAACCTCCAAGTGTGACTACCATTGAACTCAGACCTCACTCATGTTCGTGGCTCAACCATGTGTGATGAGTGAGCGCCCCATCATCGAAGTACTTGAGCATGAGATGGCAGTATCCGGCTCTTGTTGGGCCCAGTTCTACGACACGAAGACTAAAAATGGATTTTGTGACAAAAATATGTCCGGAAAATATTGAAGAGTCTTCATGCTCGGAAGTTAGAAATCAGATTAAAATACTCAAGTTCACTCTTCAAGATGAAGAGTAGTTCTTCACGGTTTAGAAGTGTGGGAACCTGTTAGTCGTCGCACATCTGTTTATCTGCTGGTACTCTCGTGTGAGCCTCAAGGGTTTGTGGGAAGTGGACACTTGTGTTCTTCGTCAGTGTGTCTGGGCGTGTTTAAGATCGCAGTATCCGGCCCTTTTAGGTGCAGTACCATTAGTTCTCTGACAATAAGATGACAAGATTAGGTTGGGCGCAGGAACACACTCAGAAAAACAATGAAGGGCTCTGGGCAAAAGGAAGTTCATCTCAGATTAAGGAAGTACTCAAGATGGTATTTAGTTGGTACTAATTAAATACTTATTGTCTAAAAAAGAATAGCAATAACAAATTCTGGAAAAAACCACTGACGAATTTGAATTCATTTTGCGTGTCGTTTTTAAAGATTGTAAAATGACATTACATGGATTATTATAGAAACTCCTCCTCTCAGAAAAGTAAAATTTACTATATTTCCATAATAAAGAAAAGTGAAAAGTCTTCAGAATGTATTCATAATGTGAAAAGAAAAGGGGCACTGCTATTAAATCATGAAAGTGTCTCCCTCGCTCACTTCCTTTCAAACTCACGGGGCCAGGAGTATGGCTGTTCCTTCACAAAACTAAGAAAATGTTGTGCCTGAACTTTTTTGCTACTCTTCTGTCTGCTAAAAATTACATATTAAAAAGTTTTGGTTTTTTTTTGTTTTTTTGTTGTTGTTGTTGTTGTTTTTTTGAGGGGGAGTGGGGTCTGAATAAAGGTCCAAAAACATAAAAAACATAAGATCATCACCCAGGGCAAAATATGGTGACTATTTTATGTCACCTTCCCTTACCTTTCCTTTGTGCTTGTTTGTTTATTTTTTGTTCATATTTTTTGCTATGTTTTTTGTGCTTTTTGTCTGAGTTCTTGTCAAGCTGGTTTTTTGTCGTGCCTGGGCTTGCCCCACATTTATGGGTATGCTTTTTTAATATAAGTTTACTCACTAATATTCATATTTCATCCTTGTTGCATTATATGCTGTCACTTCTGCTAAATATATTTAGCCACTGCTGTATACTGTATTATTTTATACCTTCTAATCATAATATGAATTTTAGAGCAGGTTTGAAGAAACAGTTAGTAGAGGCAGAACAAAAAGCACAAAAAGGGAGCTTATATTGGTTTAAGTACCTATTAGTTTTAGCTGCTGTTAATTGTACCTTTCTATTCACTCCAATATGAGTACATACTTACAACTCACTTTTGCATCAATGAATTGTCAGGGACTAGGGGACATGCGAAAAAGGAGAGATGTGTTTCATTACTTACGGAATAAGTCTTATTCAATCTACCTGTTACAGGACACACATTTCAAACATAAACAGGAAAAAATGATTGCCGCAGAATGGGGTCACTCCTGCATATTTGCTTCATATACTTCTTCCTCCAGGGGGGTAGCAATTCTATTTAATAATAACTTTGAATTTTCAATTAAACAAGTTTATAAAGATAATGGAGGAAATTATGTGATGGCAGTGATAAAAACATTAGAGAAAGAGTTTTTAATTGGTAGTGTTTATGGGCCAAATAAAGACGACCCAAAATTCTATTCTCAGTTAGAAGAATATGTTAAACAGATAGGAGTAGAAAATATTGTTATTGGAGGAGATTGGAACATTGTTTTGAACTTTCAACTTGACTGTCATAATTACAAATATAACAATTACAAATATAACAATAATATTAAAGGGCAAGAACAAATTGATAAGATGATGACAAACATGGATCTAGTAGACATATGGCATGAACTAAACCCAGAAGCACTAAGATATACTTGGCGTAGGAAAAGACCATTTCAACAGAGTAGATTACATTTTTTCCTTATGTCAGATTCGCTCTCAAATTTGGTTATGGATGCAAATATTACTCCGGGCTACCGTACGGACCATTCACTGATTACTTTGTCATTAGCTACAGAACAAGAGGAAAAGAGATTTAATCTATGGAAGCTAAACTCTTCACATCTGAAGGACAAAGACTATCTAACCCAAATAAACACTGTCATTAAAGAAGTGACAGAAGAGTACTCAGTGTTCCCATATGACAGGGAGAATTTAGCAAATATTCACCCAATGGAAATACAGTTTGTAGTGTCTGATCAAACATTTCTAGATACTATGCTAATGAAAATTAGAATGAAAACAATGACCTACTCTAGCAAGAAAAAGAAAAGAAATAATGATAAAGAAAAAATATTAGAAAAAGAAATTACACGGTTAGAAATTAAAGACAAGTTAAAAGAAGAAGAAGTCCTTGAACTTGAAAAGAATAAAAGTGAACTCATTAGTTTAAGAGAAAAAAGAATGGAGGGTGTACTGATTCGCTCCAGGGCAAAGTGGATAGCAGAAGGAGAGAAAGTAAGTAATTATTTCTGTTCACTGGAAAAACGTAATTATGTAAGTAAGCAAATTCGGAAATTACAGAAGCAAAATGGGGAAAGTATTAGAAAAACTGAAGAAATAAGAGCAGAAGTGCGAGAATTCTTTTCCAACCTGTACTCAGAGAGAGCTGTTCAGGACTTTAGCTTTACTAATATCCAAGAAGATATACCAAAACTTACACAACTTGAACTCAATTTGTTGGATGGAAATATCACTTTAGAAGAAGCGAGCCAGGCAGTTAAAAATATGGGTAATGGGAAAAGCCCAGGGAGTGATGGATTCACTGTGGAATTTTTTAAGGTCTTTTGGAAACAACTTGGACCTTTCATTGTTAGATCTTTGAATGAAGGTTTTCGTAAGGGTGAATTATCCTCTACACAAAAAGAAGGTGTAATCATATGCATTCTTAAAGTAGATAAACCTAGAGACCAAATTAAAAACTGGAGACCAATTACTTTACTAAATGTGGTATATAAGATTGGCTCAACATGCATTGCAAACAGAATGAAAAAAGTTTTATCATCCCTAATTGATGAAGACCAATCTGGTTTTGTCCGCGGGAGATACTTAGGGGATAATGTTAGGCTGATATACGATTTGATTGAACATTTGGATAAAAATAAAGAAGCTGGTTTGTTGGTATGTCTTGATTTTGAAAAAGCGTTCGATAGTATCAGCTGGAGCTTCATGCTGAAAGTTTTGAATTTTTTTTGTTTTAGTTCACAGTTTTGTAAGTGGATAAGCACTTTCTACACAAATATCAAGTCTAGTGTGTCAGTTAATGGCACATTGTCTGAATGGTTCTATGTTAGAAGAGGATGCCGTCAGGGGGACCCAATTTCGCCTTATATATTCATCTTATGTGTAGAAATTCTAGCTATTATGATTAGAAAAAATACATGCATAAAAGGCATAAAAATACAAAAAAGCGAAACAAAAATTGTACAATATGCAGATGACACAGAATTGACTTTAGAGGGTGATAGACAGTCTTTTTGAAGAATCAATTAATACATTAAAATTGTTCTAAAAAATATCTGGTTTAATTCTGAACACTGAAAAATCAAGTGCAATATGGCTGGGAAGCAAAGCAAATTCAGCAGCTAAGTATTTACCCCATTTACAGATGCAGTGGAACCCAGGAGAGTTCAAAATTCTTGGTATTTGGTTTACTAATAATCTAAAAGCATGTATAAAGTTAAATTATGATAGTAAGCTAGCCGAAATTAGAACTTTGTACAAGATTTGGCTGAAAAGACAGTTAACTCCATTAGGAAGAGTAGCAATACTCAAGTCCTTAATCTTGTCAAAGTTAACACACTTGTGGTTATTGCTGCCAAATCCCCCAGATCATATTGTTAACAACATTCAAAAATCTATATTTCAGTTTGTGTGGGGTGGAAAAAAGGATAAAATTAGCAGAAAAGTGTCTACTAAAAAAGTATATAATGGGGGGATTGACATACCTGATGTTAGAACTCATATGAATGCCTTAAAACTAACATGGTTGCGGAACATAAAGAAAACCAGTCATAGTTGGAAAATGATTATTATGTCCTCACATAAAATGTTAAATTACCTACACAAACTTGGCCCAGCAGTTGGCTCTTTTGTAACTGTAAATAGTTTCTGGATGGATGTTTTAAAAGCGTACAAGATATTTGGAGAAAGTGTTGTGTGTAAACATATTGAAGAGATTATATCAGAGCCTATTTTTGTAACAATAAAATTAAGATTGGGAATAAACCATTTCTGCATAGAAGTTGGGTAGACAAAGGGATATATTTAATTAAACACTTGCTGGATGAAAGAGGAAATTTTCTATCATGTCAAGATGTTAAAAGGATATATGATGTAAACATTAATTTTGTCTCTCTAAATGGTTGCATAGAAGCCACAAAGGAATATATGCATCAAGACAGAGAGAATGCAACTGATCCATCACCGCTTGACTATGATACAAATAAAACTCTTAGTGTAATTCAATCTGTACAGAAAGGTGCAAGACTGTATTATGATAACATGGTAACTAATACACATGTGCCTAACTGTTGCTCAAAATGGGATACAAGACTAAATAGAAATGTAGATTGGCATATTATCTTCAGGAAAGTAGCCAAGATTAAAGATATTAAATTGAAATGGCTCCAAATCAGAGTCTTGCATAGAATACTGGGGACAAAAATAGCTTTATTTAATATGGGTCTAGAAATTGATGATTTTTGTAACTACTGTAGATATGAAAAAGAAAACATTCAACATATTTTTTGGAAATGTAAATGTGTTCAAGATTTCTGGCAAAACTTTCAAAATTATGTGTCAAACAAATGTGGGATTATGACAAGGATGATATTAAGTTAACACCTGGTTTTATTTGGATGCAGTAATAACTTTAAGACAGATGATGTACTGGATTTAATCTTACTACTTGCTAAATTATACATATACTCTTGCAGATTTAAAAAAACCACACCTCAGTTGCAACCATTCATTCAGATACTGCAATATAGATATAAAATTGAAATTTTTAATGCACGCCTGGAAATGAAAGAAGAAAAAGTTGTACAACTTTGGCTACCTTATATGCAACTTGTTGACCAAAACTTAAGCAGTGACTAGACTTTCATACATGTTGATATACACTACCTTATATGTCTTTTATATTGTTATATATGGTATAGTCCAATGGAGTGAATGGCTTAAACATAGAATATGCCATATGATTAATAGGTAAATGAAGAATAAATGTTTTTATATTCAAAAAATAAATAAATAAAATAATGTGTAAATAATAATGAGAAAAATAAATGTTTATATATGTGAAATAGAAGGCTAGTTGTTAGATACTAGATAGTATATTGAAATTACTTTAAATGTTGGGGACAAAAATGTCTGGCACTATTTAATGTTTGTGATATTGTTATGTATGCTCGTTATAATTCAAGGAATATGATTTGGATGTTTTTGTCATGTAATGTAATGTGTTAATGGAAAATAAATGTTTATAAAAGAAAAAAAAAGTCCTAACTACCATCTATAACCTTTCTTGAAACAGATATTCCAGTATAGACAATCCTTTTGGTCCAACATTAGAGGATGACCAGGGACACTACCAGGAAGGGGGAAGGAAAGAAACAAGGTGGCCTCTGAGTAAGAAAAGACTAAAAACTTTCCCGAATGGCATGCTAGCGAGAGGAGACGTTAAGTCCAGACTGTGGTACATGGGAGAAAACCAAACCTTGTTGGAACATTACTAGTTTAGACTCAGGTGATGTGATCCCAGCGACTTGTGAAATATATATATATGATAAATTTGAGACAAAAAGAAGCGAGTTCTTTTCTTAGCTTTAAATTCTGCGGCATAAACAGTGACGCGGCTTGTTTGGAGATTTATTCTGAATTTTTTAAATTTTGATTGATATTGGGATGAGCTCCATGTTGAAATTTTATCCGGTGCTAACTGTTCACATCTCAAAATCCAAGCCACAGACAACTCAAGCAAGGTCAGGTGCTGAAGCACACACTGTCGTCATGACCAAACTACACGAAATGTCTACGATGCAGCTTTCAAGTTTAAGGGGATCGACCTGGCCATTGACAAAGTTGTAGATATTTGCGGCTTATAAACCTGTATGGATTGATTGTTAATAAACTAGAGAGTTTACAAAATTATTTGTTGTGTATTACATGCAGATGGTTGAATGTAAGCTAGAAAATTGATGCATAGCGGATGTACATAGATGTACTATCCACACGGATTTGTGAGTTTTCAGTAGATCACATAAACATTGGGAGACAATCATAATGAGAAGCTTTTCTCCGTTAATTAACTTCCTTGTTGTCTGACTTAAAACATCCACACTGCGGTCTGTGCTCAGTGTCAGCTTTCCAGCCAGACTCTCCTCACATCATCGTCTTCCTGCAAGACATCGCAGCTAACATCATGATGCGCTCAGTCCTCAGTGTCTGTGTGATGTTTGCTCTTCTACTACAAGGTTTGAGTAAGTACTCAATTACACTTTGTCTTAATATCGTTATGATATGATGCTGCAAGAAGACCATGCAACCCGCTGTAGTACTCGTGTGATGACTGACCTTTACAACGACATGACTGTAGTATCAATCTCACTGACAGTGCGCAGGACACTAACAGACCACGAGAACCCACGTGTAAATGGAAAATAGACCGAAAAAGTAGTGTCGCACGGTGGCAACTTTTTTAAGCAGCACTGAACACGGGAAAAGCCAGAGACGAACTTGCAAATGCGTCCACCGAAAAAGAACAAAATGTCAATAAAGCGATTGTCTGTCCGTGAACTGCCTACAGTAAGCGGCAACATGTAGGAGCAAAAAGGTTTTTACAGGTAACCGCAGAAAGCAACCAGACTGGTTTGACCAAGAATGTACACAGACATAAAAATCTTGTTTACGTAAATACAGATGTCAAATGGCGGACCAGTATTTATCAATCTGTAGACCCAAGGCAACAGTACTGGAGGCTAGTGAAGTAAAAGCACAGAATTTAACAAAGCCAATCAGTTACCCCAAACTGTTTTGGAAAGTAATAAAATCATGTTTGGGTAACACAGGGTGAAAATATTACAAAGGATGAATGGATGAATCACTTTAAAGACGTTTTCCAAGATGAGAACCCTCATATTTCTGAAGTAGACTGCACAGATTTTGATAATCAGCCTGAAATAGAGGAACACGATGAGACTATTAGAGAGAGCGAGGTACATACCTCAGTACCAAACCTCAAGTCGTAAAGTGATAGATAGCACAGATAACGTGTTTGTATTAGCCCATGAACAGGCATTTGGCTTTTAAACTAAATACTTTTAGTCAATTTTTGCTAGCGGGAAATGTATATGTATATAACAGGAATCTATATTTGTAACCATCTACAGTGGAACCTCGGTTAACGAACTTAATCCGTTCTGGAAAGTTGTTCGTTATCCGAAATGTTCGTTATCCGAAACAATATTTTCCATAAGAAATAAAGGAAATAGATTTAATTGGTTCCCAGCCCCTGTTCACTCGCTAATATTTGAAAGTTACAGGCTATATAGGTATTTGTTTTAATGGAAGCAGGTGTGGGGAGGAAGGGTGGAATTACTGCTTTGATTCCCCCTCCATGAGCACACGTGACATTATAAAATCGGGGGTGACTTCCCTTTTCTGTACCTTTGAGGTTAAAGGAAAAAACTTGTCCAGTGTCTGTTCCTTCTGTCTTTTTTGTAAAACTCTTCGGTAATACGACATCACATATCCGACAGACGCATGCCACCTTCATACTTTGAAATCATTTCCTTTTTCAATTCATTTGTTGGCCGCTTCCTTGTCATTACCTCACTACTATTAATTGCTCTTAATCTTCTTTGGAGCCATTATTGTGGATTATCTTATTAAACTAAAGTACAAAAATCGCTAAATAAGAAGGATGCGCACAGATACGGAACGACCGATCGTAACTGTGTCTCGAGCGCGAATAATGACATGCTGGTCGGTCACGTGTGGTTCACGTGGCTGTTCGTTATCCGAAATTTTGTTCGCTATCCGAGACAAACTTTTAACAAAATTTTTGTTCGTTAACCGAAATATTCGCTATCCGAGGCGTTCGCTAACCGAGGTTCCACTGTATAAGAAAGGCGATCACTAGTAACTACAGAGTTATCTCCCTTCTAAGCGTGGTCTCATACGTCGGTTTTATGTTGGACATAGTTACAATGTAACATAGAGAAGTTTATATAAAGCAAGGAAGGTGCTTTCTCTGAAATGTCTAATACATTTACTTATTTATCCTAGAATAGAGAAAACATTTTTTATTGTTAGGTACAGGAGATGATAGTGTTGTACGTTAATCAACAGAGGAACAGAAATGTTTTGATTTTCAAGTCTGTATGTAATAAGATTTGCTGTAGCTCGTTACGAATTCCCTTTCATGGTTGATTAGATGCACAGCGGCAAGTCCGGCTTGTGAATGGAACTGCCCCGTGGAATGGTCTCCTTGAGATGTTGTACAGAGGAAGATGGCTCACAGTGTGTAGCTATGGGATTAGGAAACAAGAGTCACAGGTGGTCTGCAGGATGCTGGGCTTCAACACGTGTGTAATGTTTTGTGATCTTGCGCTTATATGTAGTGCAGTTATATTTGTTTATTCATGTTATATTCACGATAAACAGATACTATACTAAAGTTTCTTAAGCGGTCATTTAACTTTCGTCTTATTCTAACCACTGAGCTCCATACCGATTGCAGATAATCTGTTTATATAAGATACAATAAGATAAAATTTTTCATGCAGAGGCAATTGTGTGTCTGTGTGTAAGTGTGTCATTTGTTTACAAACAGAAAAAGGGACAATTATTGAAATATCAAAAGCAAGTAGACATAAAATAATGAAACAAGTTTATAAATATGTCGTTAGTACTGATTAAAAATTATTGACTAATTTATTGTCTATAACTAATTTCAAATAATAAAAGCAATGCGCCTGCATGTATATGTGAATTGTTTTCTGGAAAAAGTGTTGATGTTGACTGCATCTAGTCTGTATCTTTTAAAATAAGTCGGTACATTCTACAGATAAAAACAGATAAATGATACTCAATCACAGATGAACTTTCCGCGGTGTGTGTGTGTGATGGGTAGGTGTGCATGTATGAGGCTGTGTGTGTGTGTGGTTTTTTTCCCCCCATATACATATATTTTGGAAACAGCTCCCATCTAAATTGCCCCATTGGGATTAATAAAGTCGGTTGTTATTGTTATTGTTAAACATACCTTTTCTCAAACAGGTCTCAAGTTTATATCACGTCGCTATTTATAGACAGTATGAGCTACAACTATATCAGGTTTGGCGACCTGAGGTGTACAGGGGAGGAGACCAGGTTAGGAAAGTGTAGTCATACAGAGATTAGCAGTGACACCTGGTGCGACAATGTCGTTGCTATCACCTGCAACTCACGTAAGAATCTGTTGTTTCTATTCTGTTGTTTGCTGTGTCGCATTATGTATCCTCAAATGGAGAAAAAGAAACATTGACACATTTACCATTTTTATGCAAAAATTCCTTACAAAAGAGATATCAAGCATGCAAGAATATTGAGAGATTAGATAAAACACATGATGTATTTTCACAACAATTACAATGTTAGGACTTAACAATATTGCAACGTATCTTAATTATTTAAATGATTTTTGTCTTTCTGTTGATATAAAAACTGTTTTGTCTGCACAGATATGGAAGTGGCAATGGAAATATCGGCAAACTTATAAAGATAGTAAATATCTGACGGCTTGTTACAGAAAACATACAGGTGCGATTGAACGTCATCTCACCTACCAGAGGTCATGTACAGATACACATCGGAGTTGGTCGTTGGCGGCCTGTGTGTGTGTCGACTGACAACATTGCCAGGGTCGTCTGTAGACAGCTCCGCTTACCATGGTAAGTTCTTTTCTCCTGTTAGTGAACGAGTCTGTGGAAAGATGATGAATACATTCTACTGAAATTACACAGTTTAAGGGAATGAACTATCAACCTTGCTAATCATTAAAAGCTGATCTTGAAACTTTACATTTTACACACAGCTAAACACATGTCTAAACATGTTCACCTGCTGCTCCATCCATTCATTCATTCCTTACTTACAATCTATCCCTAACACTTTAAAAAGAAAATGCTTGACATGAGTTACTTCAGATGAACAAAATAGATCTTATATATGTATATAGTGGAATAAATAAACGCCTGTAATATAGATGTTATGTTCTAATTAAGAGTATATCTATCTACATAAATACTGATCTATGAATGCAGACTGTTGTCGACTGAATGATGCCATAATCTATTTATTTATCTAACCTTGCACAATACGGATGCATAGCATAAAAGTTCTGAATTAACAACACCTGAAGCATTTTAATTAAGCATTAATAATTATCAGAACAATTGTTTTAAGCAAAATGTATTCTGCAATGTTTAGGCTTGGTGCGAGGACGTTTTTAAAAAACATTTATATCCCTGGTGATATGTCATCTTGTCTTGGGAATGAGACTAGCATCGCTGAGTGTCAAGATGAGACGTATAGTGTCGGACTCTGCAAGGATTACACCATCACTTGCAGTGACTGTAAGAACTTCTATTTTATAAAAGTAAAACTCATCAACGTGTGTACAAATTTGTATGTTAGGTTTAACAAATGAAACTACATGTTTTGCATATGAAATACAGAAATAAAATATTGTAACCGTTTCCAGTCTCATAATCGACTAAATGTGTAAATGCAGCCAAATAAAGGGATGCAACTTTTTATGAAAAAAAAGAAACGCTGCTACTGCCTCTTCAACAGTGCATGTTTTACTTTATTATTCTATTTTCATTTGAAATTCTTTTTATAATCTACTTGTTTTTTTTTTGAAAATGCACTCGGTGATAAGTCTTATCTATATACTCTCCTACCTTTTCATACATGTTATGATAAACCTTTCCTACCCTTCCTGTTTTTTTGTTTTGTTTTGTTTTTTTTTTTGCCGTCACTTCATTCAATAATGTTAAGTTTCAGTATAAGTCACACCTGATATAATTTTAGGAACCTAACGAAAGGGTATGATAGAGATCGTTTCTGTTAAATAAAGAAAATAAAAAAAAAAACTAATAGCTTTTATTATTTAAATGGCGTGAGGAAAAAAAGGGAGCATCGTTGCAATATTTAGCTATGCTAAAGAGGCGTTTGTTCATTATAAAATATTTAGTTACTAAAGAGAGGTTGAGAGAAAAAGAGGGAGAAATTTAGGTTTAATTACATATTTTGCTTAAGAATGTCAGGTAGTTGGCTATATCTTTCTGCGGAGGCGAATTAATTTTTAGTTTAATGTCGCTAACAGTTTCAAATATTTTTTACAGATCTTGTCAACATCCAAACAAACAGTAGCAGATATCCTTTAATGGAGGAAACAAATGCTACTTTAAAGTGTGCGAGCAATGAGCGGTCTGGTGTAATAATGTACACGTGGCCAGAAAATGCAGGCGGGTTCCCTGATGGCAGTAGCCTGATCATCACTAGAGTGACCAGGGAACATCACGGAAGCCGAGTGAGGTGTGAGGCGATGTACAGTGATGGTGAAGTTGTCTCCAGTGACTCACTGCAATTACAGGTTTACTGTGAGTATTGCGATCCAACGACAATGAATGTTATGAATAAGGTCACTTAGTCATCGACCTCATGCAATGTCTTTACGCAAATTAGTTTAAAGTTTATCATCTCAAAGGAAAAAAAGTGCTTTATGTACAAGCTGCATACCTTGATCTTCTTTCTCTTTTTTTTATAACCTACATGCAAGGTTAAGTGTTTTTGTATGCTTCTATGTGTAGCCGTGTACATGTTTCGACAGAAACTGCTACTTTTGGTTGGAGATAGATGTTAGTAAGTAAAAACGAAGACACTTGCCTGATGTATAGATGATACTTGAGATGAATCTCGTTCTATCGACTTGTTTACAGATCGCCCGGTTATCAGGATAACACGGAGTGACAATCAGGGTCAGCCACTGTCCACCTACTCTGAGGTCATCAAGGGTCACAATGTGACGTTTGTGTGTGACGCTGACAGCAACCCGCCTCCTGCTTCCATCACGTGGTCAGGGAAAGTAAACAGCACTACTGGGGAGCTACACATCATAGCAGCACAGCAGACGACACACGAAGATATCTACACCTGCACCGTGGTCACTGAGACAAACGGTGATGATGAACGTCTACCACTGTCGAGAACTTATCAACTTGCTTTAATCATTAAAGGTATTTTTAAGTATGCCGCTCTCTCTCTCTCGCTCACTCACTCACACACACACAAACACAGAATATTCTGTCTGCCAGGTTCGGAAAACGCCTCCAGACAAAGCGCGAGCCACAGTCGTTTTTTCGCTTTTTGACTTGAAACCTTATAACCAGGAACAATTTAATCCTTCTCTCAGTGGTTGCCGTTAAGGCTAGATGTGACATCATGACAAAATGCTGAGGTAAGTTAAAGATCATCAGGTAGAGACTAGTGTTCACTTGGAAGTCACTCTAAGGTCACTTAGTGCAGGTATTGTACCGTTTCTGTATCCATGTTTACTAATTTATATAGAACCAATAATTACTTATCTGCTGATGTCTTTGTCTTTGTTGACCTATAAATCGACCTAATATACAGTCATGAGTGTGTTTTTGGTAAATAACATCAGAAGAATGTGAGTATGTCCTATGATGTGTTTAGTCTTGTATTGAAATTATAAAGACTTTAGTGAGCAAGCATGTTAATAGCCACACGTTATATAAATTACACAGGGAGGTGGGTAAATCAGTTTTGTTGAATTGTTATTTTTCATAACAAGCAAATTTAAACCAATACTTTATTAACAACGTAGCCATTGTCTCCCTAGTCATTAAGATTTGTGTGCACCTCTAGTACTAGAGCAAGATATTGCGTCCTCATCTGTGAAAAACATTTTGCAGGTTACAGCGTTTTGTGGAGACCCGGGGAGATTTCATCAGAACAGCAATTTGTTTTATTTGTTTTGTTTTTTTTTGTTTTTTTATTTGTTTGTTTGTTTGTTTGTTTGTTTGCTTGTTTTTCTACTTTTCTAAATTGTCTGCAAGAATTTAGACTTTTATTTTAAGGACACAGGGAGATAACTTTGGATAAATTACAAAAATCGAACCATTTACACAGTCAGTACTAACACCCCTTATAAATTAAATACTACAACTTCTTTATGCTTTATATAAATTTAACAGCAAGATATTATTATACAGTAAATATTTGTCAAAAGTGTTATTCAATTTACTCGTGCTTCTGTTGCTTAAAATAAAAACTAGCATTGGTAAAAAAAAATAAAATAAAAATAAGATGCAGAAATCATAGAAATACTGTACATTCCATGTAATCATGCATGTTATCTGACCATACTAGTAAGCTTTATAAGTCAACTGCACTGGAGAAAGATTATGTTTCTTTTTTACTGTCTGTGTTTCATCTCTTGGTGGATGATGACTGTGACCGCTTCCTCAGTCTTCTTGGTCCGTGGTTGGAAAAACCAGTTTCTTACTGAAGGTAACAATCTTTCTTATTTGAATGCCACACATTACATAAAGGTAAGGTGAAACCAGACAAATAAAAATATTATAAAAATTCTAAAACTATTCTTTTCAAAACACAGTTTAGCTGTTTATTAAGTCAAGGGAGGTAAACGGGAATGAGGGTTAAAAGGCTATTTTTTAAGCTTTCTGCAAAAAATTTATACAGTTAATTTCTCTTTTTTCCAAGACTTACCAGATACTAAATCATAAGAGTTAAAGGGTTACATTAGGACTTGAAATGAATAAATGAATATTGATTACTTTAGCATAATAACTGACTTGTTTTTTGTTAAGCAAAACGTATTTTCCCCTAACTAGGTGTTTTCTGTTTAAGATGCTGGGGCCACGCGAGGTTACAAGAAAAGAGAAAGAATTTAATAAACTTTGAAGCTAATGTTTGTTTTGATTTGCTCATTTCACGTTTAGTTCCCGAGAACCTTTTAAGGAAATTTTAACAGCCAACACTAAGCTGGAGTAATGTGTACAATTTCAGACTACATAATAGTAACAAGACAATACAACTATCAATCAAAACACGTTAACGATATTTCGGTTTTACTGTAAACACACTGAAATACAAGTGAATGAATAACACATATATGACACTTGACCCCTAGGACATTCTAACGACTACCTAAAAGATGAATTCTAGGATGGTGGTGTTTGCTGCTTTGGTCTGCCCACATCGCGACTTCGCTTGATATGTATGGAGACTACAATTTGATATATATGTTGACTTAATAAACAAAGTGTTCAGAAAAGCAAGACTACACCTTTCTATTCTGTCACCTCGTTCATGAAAACTCTCTAAAAGAGACAAAAATAATAATTAAGATTTATATAGCGCTTTTTCCCCATCGTTCAAGGTGGGTTCAAAGCGTTTTATTAAAAAACAAACAAAACTACACAAACATAATAGGAACGGGTGTCGATACGCAGATCTCACATATAAGTAATGACAATATGGCGCAGATGTGACAGTAGAAATAAAACGACAGAGGAAAAGATGAAAAGTGGCGCAGACACATTCATCCATTTAGGAAAGTAGCAAATATTGTAACAGATGTACTGATAAACATTCGACAGAAAACTTCACGCAGATCAACCGACAAATACGAAAGTGAGGGAGAGTAGTCAGCCTAAAGCGAGTGAGGTGAGGGGAGATCACTCTTATCCAAATAAGCTTTCAGACAGTCTATGTCCACCTACATGGAATACCAAAGATATGAGCACTAGGTATTGTCATAGTTCAAATACAATGGTGAAAAACAACAGACAATATTAAGAAGACAGTCGACAAAACTAGTTTTTCGCTGGCCTCATTGACAGAAGTGATTTAATACAGCTGACGCCCTCTATCTTTGACTGCAGAAAGACAGGGACAAAATAAACAATAATGAATAATGATTACTACTATTTAATTATTGTTTAATGATAATTAATATTATAGAGGCAAAGGCATATCTATGGTATTATATATAATATATTGAAAAAAGACACTGGGTAGCGATATTTGTAAGAATTAAAACTGAATGAATACAAGATGGAGTGGGTGTGTGTGTGTGTGTAATAATAATAATAATTTATGTATGTGTGCGTGTGTGTAAATGTGAATTGGTATATGAGAGTGTACGTGCCTGTATGCATAAAAGGAATATTCCAGTCCTGTGTGTGTGTGTGTGTGTGTGTGTGTGTGTGTGTGTGTGTGTGTGTGTGTGTGTGTGTGTCGAGTCGTTTTTCTTATTTCTAGAGTAACTCGCAGTAATACTCAAGTAGACTTAAATAATTATCGAAAGATCACGAGGCAACAGAGTCGCTTTGTCTGCACACTGAGAGCAAAGGTCAGTGTTGTCGACGTGTTCGTGAGTCTTCCTGTTAACGAAGCCTTGCTTTCCGCAACGGGCGAGAAAAAAAAGATGTAAGTGACGATACAAAGTTTGTTCCGGAAATTTCGCCTTTGGCTCTTGAACACTTTCACTATCAACATCGCATCGACTAAAGTAAGAAAAAAAAAGCAAAGAAAATAAAAACTAGCAAGGGAAAGTATTAGTTCAAGTAAAAGCATACAATTAACAAAAATTAGTTAATTTAACTTTTCAATTCTCACCTTAAGTGCTACACTTGTAGTGCATTCTATTTGTTGTTTTCATGAATGGAGTCCACGGATGCCTGGTCATAGCACCTAGTCTGTTCAAAATCAAAATTGATAGGAGAGAAAGATACACTTCCATACAAGAACTCGTAAGCACCGGAATAAGCAACTAGTCAGCAGTCGAAGCGACTTGAGCATTTCTAACGACAAATTTACTTGTTCTTTGAGAAGACAAGAGGAAAAGACTCGGGATGAAGGACAGGGAACAGCAGGGCTAGAAGCTTGTGAGCCACGTGGTAAACTGTATGATAGACGTGTAAGTATTGTGAGTATGGTTCCCCTGCAATTAAAGCTGACGTCGGTAGTAAGTCTAAATCTCGCTCACGTGTTTGGTTCCCCGGCCCAGCATTCATTTTTAAGTTAAAAACCATGAATACTGCAACACACCTGATCAAAGGTGGGACAGTATGCTCATAAAACGCTGCCCGTGAAATAAGTAAAGTCTTTAATACTTTAAGTCCTGGAACAACCATCGACTGTATTGTATTGAACACCAATGGTTAGTAAGGTTAAGGTGTGCAAAGCCAATTCGACAGACAACCAGTAACTCTTTTGTTTCAGTGCGCTTCTTTTCGTTCTTCACCGCCTCTTCGGGCTCTGATGCCCGAAACCGCGCGTAATCCACTTCCGCTGGACGGGCGTACAGGACCGAAGGGTTTTTTAAATTTTTTTGGCGTTTACAGCGCTTTTTTTGGTAAAGAAATCGCTTAGTTACGATAGCTTGTGCATTTCTGAACGCAGTTATTTCCCTTGTAAAGGGAGGGTACTCTGTCTTGACTTAACTATCGTCAATTTTCCAGAGTAACCTTTCTTTTCCCCTTGAAAAAAAAATGGCGAGACGATGTACGATAAATATGCGGCTAGTTCCTCGGATTTTCAAAAATCTGGCATCATTTGTGACTTTCTATGGACAAGAACAATGTGTGTGCATTTCTTTTTGGTTTTCAAAGATCAAAATGTGTTCCTATAAGTCATCTTCTTGTTGGACTTCGTGTACGGTGACAACTTGTGTAAGCACGTGTAGAAAAAAAATTTCTACTTCATCTACCCGATTCTGTATGGATTACAATAATAAAAGTGAGCTCTCAAGCAAGTTTCAGGTAGGATTGTTAAAATTTTACACATTTTGATCTATCAATATCAATTTGAATTATTCTTCTAGCTCTTTTAGTTATTTTTTTATAAATTTTTGAAAATCCTTAAAATTCGTGCGTACCGGTGTGTAAAACTGCCTCTAGCTCTTCCGTCGGCAGAGAGTTAGATAAACATTCAATGTTTCCTTCAAAACATAAGGTAATCTAAAGTTGGAAACCAATGTATATATATAGAAAAAAGTTAGAAATTTATCATTACTAACTTGCAGTTTTTACTTCATCTACTATTTAACAAATCTAGGTACATCTTATGATTTACTGTGTCACTGTCAGAAGACATATTTTTAGTCGATCCTGGAGGGTTAACTATTAAATAATGACAACACTCGAATCGATATTTTACAATAATCTCAGACTGGAGTATTTACTGTCGTAGTTTTATCAGAGATAAATAAAAGCCATTCGCAATCTTTACAATATTCTGTATTGTGTACTGTGATAAGTCGCTTGGTATAGGGCGATACACTTTCTTGCTGAAATGGTGGACGTTTCCAGCCGTAGTGGTGTTGAACAGATACTCAAGTCAATATTACATATTAACTTTGTGGGATAGGGCTGGTAGGTCCATCTGAGCATTTCAGCTTGAGACTTCCCTATCATAATCCATTCTATAGAACATTTTACTGCCGCAGCCAGCTTAATGCGCTTTGACATAAGCAGTCAGCTTAATGCGCTTTGACATTAGCAATCAGCTTAACATTATCGACGTTACACACACATACACACACATCTTACATGTGTATCCAATATGTTGCCTACACAAAAAAGCAGATACATGTACAAACGAATATGAGAAAAAAAGGCAACAATCTACGTAAAATATTTAAGAAAATATTTCAGTGTTTGTCTTTCTCGTATGTACGTTTGTTTACTCAAGTTTGTTTTTCAACAGAATCTAGATGGTACGAATTCAGGATTATGAGTGGTCCGTTAAAGAGCACAAAAAAATTCATAAAATAAAACTACTAGTCTTGCTTACAGCGGGATGATGAGGATGTAAATTAAAATCTTTGCTGTATTGTAGACATTTCGTTGCACCAACATTTGTCCCTACTAGATTATTTGTTCTATGTTGTTGACTTTACTGTAAACGATTCTGTTAGCTAAGGTTCTAAGGAACCTAAGGCAGAATTTCCAATATAAGCTTTGTATTAATCGCTACTATCAACCGGAAAGTCAAGCATCGTTAGCAGGAAGAAGCACTGATGTGTCGATAATACTGTCGTTGTTGTCAGTGTGGAGACAAGCGACGCTCACGTCTCTTCATTCCTGATCTCATCGGCAGGTCACTTAAAATCGCATAACCGAATAAACCGTTGGTTCTGCACGCAGCTACACATCATGTCATGATTAAAGATTTTAGACACTTTCAAAAGTTTCCCATTGTTATAAGTCCGGTGTTTAGGGCTAGGCGACGTGTCCATGTTACTCCTTTCCTTCATTGTCTCTAATGGCTACCCAATCGCTCTTGTATCCAGTACAAACTGTCCGTGCTGTGTTTTAATACCTTTGCTGCCACCTGCCCTGACTATTTCTCTGAACTGCTCTTTCCTTAAGTCCCCGCTAATAACTTTGATCTTTGACCCCCGTTTTCTAACAAAATATGCCACAGGACTTTTAGTTACCGTGCATGGAAACAATGGAACTCTCTCCTTGACATATTATCCACCTACCCACTGTTGAATCCTCTAAACGTGCACTGAAAACCTCTTCCTTCAGCATTAGTAGTAGACCATTTCCCATAATGCTTGTCCGTTTTAGCACCGTTCCTTCCTTTTCCGCTTTTTTCTACTTTGAGTTTTTACAATTCATTCGTATGTTGTCCACGTCTCATTCTTGGGCCAAAGAAGGATGTTTTTGTGCTTAGGCGGTTACTTATCTGATGCCAACGATTTCTGGGAAAAGACAGCAACTGTCTGGGCCTTGGCAATGTTGTGGTCTGTAGGCACTGAGTGCTACACACGTGAATTTATAGATTTCTTCTTTTTATTTTTTAAGGAATTATATATATATATACACACCTAATATTATTGCCAGTCTGCACAAATTTGTTTATTATTTTTTTGCCTAAAGAAGACAACTCAAACCTCACCCCCAACATTTGCTCCATAGACAACTTGTGTGTAGGACTGTCGTCAGGTATGTCTGTGCTTGAGAAAATACAGTTACTTTTTTCTTGTTGACAATCAGAGTGCGAGGTTGACTTACATGCAAGGAAATTATCATCCAATAGTGTATTATATAGATAGATACAAATCCACAGACCTTTTGTACACAATTGTGGTTGCTTCTGACTTCGTATCTATGCTTGACAAATATAAGGTTTCTTCTGTCGGCTACTTTTAGCAGCTAACAACAAAGAAACCAGAATCTGCAAGTTTTCATGCATAATAATATTGTGTCTACATGTAAACATACACACGAGCTGTTAAACAATTCTGTGCAAATATTTCTGTAAAACAATATCTCTTTATATTTCGTACAAAGTAAAACTGCGAAATGTGAGAAAAAATAGTCATCGTCCTCACAAAATACAATGGCCAGGAAATACAAAAGGTATTAACAAGCAATGTGTTTGTGATATAATCCATTATACAACATAGTGTCTCATTAGGAGGAAGATAGCAAACATTTAAACGCGACAGCATGTCTTCATGACAATGTTGACTGTTGATTTTATGTCGGCAGGATATGTATTTTTCTACTGGGTTTGGAATTTCATCATTTGAAGATGACATGGTGAAATGTATTTTGTTATCTGGTTAACATCACCTGCACTCCACTGATTTTTCTTAACCAACTCTTTTAGAGGTTTACATACAGGAACCTGGGGAAAGGTTTTTGCACTAAACGGGTTTTAAAGCAACTCGTGTGAGCACTGGTGATCTCTGATGTCACTCATGTTTGTGACGAGTAAACGCCATTTTCTTCAACTATTTGAGACTTCTAAGGTTCACAGAGTCCGTATTTTTATGTGGTTTATTATTAAAATTAGTTTTTAATATTATTTAACATATTACAAGATGGATTTTGCAACGAAGATATGTTCCTAAATGCCGTCTTGCTATTACTCTAGAAATTCACTCTTCAAGATAATGAAACGAAGATGAAACATACTTCATTAGTGTTTAAAAGTCTAAAGTACTTCCTAGTGTTTAGACATTTTGCTTCTATCAGTGCTTTTTACGAAGTCTTAAGGATTTATGGGAAGTAAACGCCTGCAACCATCATCAGTGTGTTTGGGCGTGAGTATAATTACACTATCCAGATTTTCTAAAGATTAGGGCTATTAGTCCTGAGACAATAAGATTGAAAGATTAGCTTCGTCAGCGGAACGCTTGTAGAATAAACACTACAGAATTTAAATTAACACTGTGGGTCTCTTATTATATTACAGATACCCAGCACCTTCCAAAAGATAAAATTTAACATTTTTTTTTCATAGTAAAGACACTAACATTCTAAGATGATTTCGAATGAATACAGTTTTTTTTGTTTTGTTTTATTCGTACTGTGAATGGAAATATCATGGTATTTTCTATAAGCGCCACTGCTACTACATCATGAAAGATCAGCGCTAACCCAGAAATTTAATAAGAGCCCCATAAACTTCAGCTGGAAAGTTGTCTTTACAAGGGTCTTGTGTGTTTGTTAAGATGTAATTGATTTCCTTTCTATTCAATAAAAATAAACCATGGCTGTTGATCATCCTATGTGAAAACAATATATGACTTGTATTGATACCAGTCATATATTTGTCCATACCACATTTTGAGGTAGTTTCCTACCAAAAAGTCTACGAAAAGTCAATATCCTCATACATATGTTCAGGAGATATTAGGGCTATATACAATACACCTGCACCTATAGACGTGATAGGACGTGAAACAAGCGCTTAGACTATATAAATAAGAACCAATCAGACAGCTGTGTTTTATTATCTTTAAACTTTAAACTGTTTAATTAACAACAAACGACCAAAATTTGACTACAGAGATTCAGTGCATTCGTGTTGTGTTGAGAAAGAGTGTCTGTGTGTGAGCCAACACATGGATGCATATGTAATATCAACCAATCCACTATCCACACGCCGACTTATGCGACTTCCCTCAATCCCATAAACAGTGGGACACATTTCTTAAGAAAATCCTTTTCCCGTTATTAACATCCTTGTTGTCTGACTTAAAACATCCACACTGCTGTCTGTGCTCAGTGTCAGCTTTCCAGCCAGACTCTCCTCACATCCTCGTCTTCCTGCAAGACATCGCAGCTAACATCATGATGCGCTCAGTCCTCAGTGTCTGTGTGATGTTTGCTCTTCTACTACAAGGTTTGAGTAAGTACTCAATTACACTTTGTCTTAATATCGTTATGCTATGATGCTACAAGAAGTTGATGTCATCCCCTGTAGTACTCGTGTGATGATCGACCTTTACAGCATCAGTAAAGTCAGCGGCATGACTGTAGTATCACGTGACCCTGACTAGGCTCCTAACGTAGTCGCTTGCACCATCTTGGGATGCTTCCTTCAGGCAGTAGTAGCTCATCTGTTTCGATACTTTCATGACAGTTGCTGGTCATCACTGATGCGTTCATAGTAACACTTGTTCAATGTACTCTGATAAAGATGTAATGAATGTGTGACAACAAATGGCGGCCACATGTTTAGTCTCTTGCCATACTGACAAAACTCACTGACATTTCCTGACGTCAACACAAAGTAAAGACGACCTCTTATTTCTGATAACACTCAACGGTAAACAGTAAATAGAAGTTCTGCAACTGTCATCTCACTGAAGATATTAACACAAAAAGTGGCTAGTGAAGGATAAAAAGAGAAGATATAAAAATATAAAGCAGATAATTGTACAAATAATGAAGTTATATTATAATGAAGTTAGATAAAGATGTTACTTTGATGTAATCAGGACATGGATGCCGTTCAATCTATTTAATGTTTTAGATTATTTGTGTGCATCCAATGAGCTGAGTAAGGAAGAGGTATTCCTGTCTTTAAAAGTCGAAAATAATATAAAGTCGGACTATCTGCCAGTCTCACTGATAGTGCGCACGACACGAACAGACAGCGAGAACCTACGTGGAAATGGAAAATAGACCAAAAATGTAGTGTGGTACGGTGACAGGGTATTTTTTAAACAGCACTGAACTCGGGAAAAGCGAGAGACGAACTTGCAAATGAGTCCTTCGAAATAGAACAAACTGCGAATGAAGCGATTAATGTGTTCGTGAACTGCCTACAGTACTGGAGGCTAGTGAAGGAGAAAAAGAGAAGATATAAAAGGGTAAAAGCAGAGAATTTGACAAAGCGAATCAGTTACCCAAAACTGTTTTGGAAAGGAGCAAAAGTGAAAGTGAAAGACAAAAAGTGAAAGTAAAAGACACCTACAGGGTGAAAATACTACACAATATAAATGAATGAGTCACTTTAAAGACGTTTCCCAAGATGATAACCCTCATATACCTGAAGTAGATTGCAAAAATGTTGATAATCAGCCTGGAATAGAGGAACTCGATGAGACCATCAGAGAGAGCGAGGTACATACTGCAAGACGAAACCGCAAGTCGCAAAATGTGTGGCACAGAGAAAGTGTTAGTAGAATGTTGAAATCAGCCGATGAACAGGCATTTTGGGTTTTCAAATAAGTATTTTTAGTTAATTTTTGATAGCGGGAAATGTATATTTATATAATGTATATGTATATAAAAGGAAGCTATAATTAAAACCATCTATAAGAAAGGCAATCACGAGTGCCCCAGTAACTACAGAGTTATCTCCCTTCTAAGCGTGGTGGGGAAATGCTGCTCAGAGTAAAAAGAAGATTACATCATTAACTTAAAAAACAAGATTTTACCTGAAACATAAGCAGGCTATAGAAAGGGCTACTCAACAACAAATAATATATTCTCATTGTATGCAGTGTGTAAAAAAATCTTACTAAACAGGCCAAACGGTAAGCATGGTTAGTGGATAGGGACGTATCACTCTGTCCAACACGCAACATTACTGAAAACACTAATTATCTCTGGAACATCTCTACTGTTTACTAAAACAATAATGAATCTCCAAATGCATGTATTCGAAGGAATAACCAACTCACCGACAAGAAAGACAGAAAATAGAAACCGTTTTCCGCCATTATTTTTTCTTCTTCTACTCTTCAGATTTTTAATGTATCACAGCATTTAAACCTGTGAATATGGGCAAGCAGGTAAACATCATTACGATATTTGTGGTGACATGCGTTTATTAAGATTTTCTTTTTGTGATCTCATGCGTTGGTGTCCTTTATTAGTTTTATGTTCGACTTACATTGCTATATAGAGAGGTTTATATAAAGCAAGGAAGGTTCTTCCTCTGTGTAACGTTTTTACGAAAGAGTGTGTAGAATGTGTCTGCGAGCGCGTGTAAACATCTGCATGTAAACCACGCTCGCCGCACTCTTTCACCTTTTTCAACAAAAAGGTCCGGCCAACGATTAACACATTTAATGTTTATGAAATTAATTAACGATGAGATGAGGATGAGACTAAATAAAATAACGCTACTCCCCTAGCGTCAACCTCCTCCTAAAGTTTCTCAGGCGGGCTGGCGGGATGACTGACTGGACCAGCAGGTTATGTCCGATGTATTACTTCACGCAGTTCGTGAAGCTGAGGAGATTAAAGCCGTATCGGCGAAGATGTTATATTCCGATTGAATTAATTACTCCACCACAACTCGGAATACACATGATAATACTCCACCGGAAACAACGTTGTATATACGTTGCAGGCAGTTAACCACACACTGCTCACTCTCCACGGAGCTCAGTACTCTCCAACTGCTTGGTCCCGACTGTCCCGAGAAACGTTAGATCTCCTAAGTTAACTCGTTCTTTTTTCCTCCTGACCAATCAGGCACCCCTAGCGACCAGGTAACTAGGACGACCACCTAACAGTCTTTCTTGGAGACTGTCTCAACCAATCATAAGTACTACATGGCTCTCCATTGCCTACCGTCGCCCTAGTTACGCTGTGCTAAGCTGATTTACGTCATTCCATCTATGACGTAAGAAAATGAGTCATATAGAGCCGCGTCAGCGCTCGCGCGACTGCTCTTCCCCTGACCACAGGGAAAGTTAAAAATAAACATGAATCTAACTAGATTCGTCTCAATCGCGAATCGTTACACTCTGATGCATGAAATGTCGAATACATTTACTTATTCATTTTAGAATAAAAACAAAGTTTTTTACTGTTAGGTTGTTTTCATAAATTGGACATGAGAGTGCCTTATCTAAACCAACAGAGGAACAGAAATGTTTTGATTTTCCAGTCTGTTGGTAATAAGATTTGCTGTAGCTCGTTACGAATTCACTTTCATGGTTGATCAGATGCACAGCTGCAAGTCCGGCTTGTGAATGGAACTGCCCCGTGGAATGGCGGCCTTGAGGTGTTGTACGGAGGAACATGGCGCCCAGTGTGTGCCGAGAGGTTTACGAAACGAGAGACACAGGTGGTCTGCAGGATGCTGGGCTTCAACACGTGTGTAATGTTTTGTGATCTTATGTGCAGTGTATTTATATTTGTTTTTTCATGTTATATTCACGATAAACATATAATATACTACAGTTTCTTCAGCGGTCATTTTACTCTCGTCTTATTCTAACCATTAAGCTCTATGCCGATTTGAGATAATCTTTTTATATAAGATACAATAAGAAACAATGTTGATGCAGAAGCACTTGTGTGTCTGTGTAAGTATGTGATTTGTTTACAAATATTAAATGGTCAATGAAGTAATATCAAAAGCAAGTAGAAATAAACTAATGAAAGAAGTTCACAAATATTTCGTTTGTACTGATTAAAAATTATTGACTAACTTACAAACATACCTTTTGTCCCACAGGTCGCACGTTTATACCGCGTACGTCTTTATGAACGGTATGAGATACAACGGTTTGGTGTTTGGCGACCTGAGGTGTACAGGCGAGGAGACCAGCTTACATGAGTGTCGCTTTAAATCAATTATCAGTGACCCCAGGTGCCACTCTTTAATTGCTTCCACCTGCAACTCACGTAAGAATCTGTTGTTTCTATTCTGTTGTTTTCTGTGTCGCATTATGTATCCTCAAATGGATTGACGCATTTACTATTTTTTTCATGCAAGAATTCCTGTTAAAATTCCTGTTATCAAGCATGCAAGAATATCTAGAGAGGATACATTTTTAATATTGCAACGTATATTATTTTTATAAATGATTTTTTTTTCTTTTTGCTGATGTAGAAACTGTTTTGTCTGCAAAGATACTGAAGTGGCAATGCACATATCGGCAAACTTATAGAGATAGTGAATATCTGATGGTTGTTACAGAAAACATACAAATGAGATTGATCGTCATCACACTTACCGAACGTCATATACAGATAAACATCGGAGTTGGTCAATGGGGGACAGTGTGCGTGTCGTCTGACGTGACTGCCAGGGTCGTCTGTAGACAGCTCGGCTTACCATGGTAAGTTCAGTACCCCTGAAATTCAACAGTTTAAGGGAATGAACTATCAACCTTGCTAATCATTAAATGCTGATTTTGAAACTTTACATTTTACACACACAGCTAAAAATGTTCACCTGTTGCTCCATCCATCCATTCATTCTTCACTTACAATCTATCCCTTTCGCTTTAAAACAAAATTCTTCACATCAGTTACTTCAGATGTAACAAAATAGATCTTACATATTTATATAGTGGAATAAACGCCTGTAATATAGTTGTTATCTTCGCATTAAGAGTATATCTATCTACATAAATACTGATCTATGAATGCTGACTGTTGTCGTCTGAATTATACCATGATTTATTTATTCATCTAACCTTGTACGATACACATGCATAGCATACTGTTTAGGCTTAGTGCGAGGACCTTTGTATATCAATTCGTTCGGATGGGTGGTGATATCACATCTTGCCTTGGGAGTGAGACTAGCATCGCTGACTGTCAGCATGAAACGTCTAGTGACTGCTGTGCTTACAACATCACTTGCACTGACTGTAAGAACTTCTATTTTACAAAAGTAAAACTCATCAGCATGTGTCAACTACCTGTTTTGCATATATAATACAGAAATAAAATAGTGCAACTGTTTCCAGTCTCATATTAGGCTAGATGTGCAAATCTTTTCCGTAAATGCAGTTAACTAAAGGGATGCTTCAACTGCCTCTTTAACAGTACATGTTTTACTTTGATTATTTTATTTTCATTTGAAATTCTTTTTATAATCTAAATATTGTGAAAAAATGCACTCGGTGATAAGTGTTATCTATATACTCTCCTTCTAAGTTTTTTACAAATATTTATGATAAATCTTTATTACCCTTACTGTTTTTTTTCCTCACTTCATTCAATAATGTTAACGTTTAGTTGAGTAACACTTTATATCATTTTGGGAACCTAATGAAAATGAATAATCAATATCGTTTAAGTTAAATAAAATATAATAACTGATTAGAAAAAACTAAAAGCTTTAAGTTTTTGATGCCGTCAGGAAAAAAAGGGGGTATCGATGTAATATATTTAGCTCTGCTTAAGAGGCGTTTGTTTATTATAAAATTTTTAGTTACGATATATATATAATTACATTTTTTGCTGAAGAACATGTTGTAAGGAAGGGTTACACATGACGTAGTTAGCTCCATCTTTCTACGGAGACTAATTTTTAGTTTAATGTCGCTGACAATTTCAATTATTTTTAACAGCTCCTGTCATCATCCACACAAGCAGTAACAGATATCCTTTAATGGAGGAAACAAAAGCTACTTTAACGTGTGCGAGCAATGAGCGGTCTGGTGTAATAAAGTACACCTGGCCAGAAAATGCAGGCGGGTTCCCTGATGGCAGTAGCCTGATCATCACTACAGTGACCAGGGAACATCATGGAAGCCAAGTGAGGTGTGAGGCGATGTACAGTAATGATGATGTTGTCTCCAGTGACACACTGCAATTACAGGTTTACTGTGAGTATTGTGATCCACAGGCAATAAATGTTGTGAAAATATGTAATCTTATTAAGCGTTTCAACTTAAATATTTGCTAAATACCGATTAAAAAAAATAAGTGTCAAGGCTACTGATGAAAGTGGTTTATGTACAAGTTGATCTTTTTTCCGTGCGTGCGTGTGTTTGTATGCAAAGCTGTGAACAGGTGTCCATAGAAATGGTTAATTTTGGTTAAAGCGAGATGCCAAAAATAAATTAAGTCCACTCTAAGACACCTCAGTCTGATTGAATAGATGATATGTGCGACGAACCACCTTCTATCGGCTTGTTTACAGATCGCCCGGTTATCAGGATAACACGGAGTGATAATCAGGGTCAGTCACTGTCCACCTACTCTGAGGTCATCAAGGGTCACAATGTGACGTTTGTGTGTGACGCTGACAGCAACCCGCCTCCTGCTTCCATCACGTGGTCAGGGAAAGTAAACAGCACTACTGGGGAGCTACACATCATAGCAGCACAGCAGACGACACACGACGGTAACTACACCTGTACCGTGGTCACTGAGACAGTTGATTATGATGATCGTCTCCCACTGCGAGCATCTGACAAACTTGCTCTTATCGTTAAAGGTAATATTATCTTTATTTCTCTCTCAACGATACATATTGTATGTTATCTGCCAGTGATACGAGATAATGTATTTAGAAACACAGTGGTTTGTCTTTTGTTCTGTTTGTAAAAATATTATAAAAAGAATGTAGATTTTACTATGTAATTAGTGCTGTTTATCTTTATCTTTCTAAGTGTTTAGTGAATGAGCATAGTTATAAGCACAAGCTACAAAAACTATAAAGGCAGAGTAGTTAATACACTTTTACATTATTATCTGTCGTTACCAGTACAGTGGTACCTCGACATACGAGTGCCCTAAGATACGAGTGTTTTGAGATACGAGCAGCCGAGTGAGCGATATTTTGCTTCGAGATGAGAGCAAGATTTGAGATACGAAGAATCGCACACTACACCGTTGCACACGACCCCAACATGCGGGGCGGATATTAGGGTCGTGTGCAGCGTCTAACAGTTTCTCCCACCTCAGACTAGACCTCAGTCTGTGTGCTTGTTTCCCTGGTGTTCGAAGCATTTTTGATAAGTAGGGTTCGCGTTTTTTGCTTTTTATACATTTACAAAACATTATAACTAAACATTAAACATTATCAATAAACATTAAACATTATAGAAATGGAGGAGGTTATCTCTGCAAGAGATGCGAAGGAGATCTTGGGAATGTGGGAGAAAGTTGTAGAGTTCGTGGATAAAAATCACCCTGGAAATGTTGCAACTGGTCGTGCATCGGAGTTGTTCAACGAAACTTGACTCATTTCCGCAATATCCTGAAAGGAAGAAACAAACCTCCTTGGACGGGTTTTTCTAAACGATCTGCAGGTGAAAATGAGCAAAGCGTGACGAAAAATGTGAAGACCAGTGACGAAAATTAAGCACTTCCGTAAGCACTTCACTTTTTCTTTTAGTATGTTTTTATAGAATATGTATTTGTTATTTATAAATAAATGTTTCTTCTTGTAAATGCATTTTTCTTATTCAAAAACACTTAACAAAAACAACTGAGATGTTTTGGGAGCTGGAACGGATTAATGGCATTTCAATTAATTTCAATGGGGAAAATTGCTTTGGGATACGAGCAATTTGACATACGAGCAAGGTTACGGAACGAATTAAACTCGTATGTCGAGGTACCACTGTATATTTAATTTACTCTTTTTATTCTAGAAACATATTATATACTAAAATAATTATTAAAATCCAAGGGTCTGGTCCTTGTGAACCTATACCAGTAGTGCAAGTTAAAAGATATTCTGTACTATTCTGTGAAAAACTCGTTGCAGGTTATCGCGTTTTCGATTCTTCAAAAAAAAAAAAAATGAAACATTAAATGAGTTCATTAGAGCCGCATTTTTCTACATGTGTATATAAAACACTTTATGGTTGAATAACTGGAGATCGTGTTGAAAAAAGGTATAGTCAGCGCAAAATTTACCTATTTTCATAATGGCTTAAAGTTATTTATGTCGCTGCGTACCCCAGTATAACCCTTGCCATACCCCTAGGGGTACGCGTACCACCGGTTGAGAACTGCGGGTGTAGACGGCTTAGTCCCTGGCGTGCGGCCATACAGTCGGGGTCAGGCGGGGTCACATACAGCATCCAAATATTGTCGACGCAGGGCAACACTTTGCAATTTGATTCGTAAAACACACACACTCACACACATACCACACACTAACACACACACACACACCACTCACTTACACACACAGAATATCGTGTACCGATGCTGTCACGTGACTGGAGACATTTTTTCCGATTTTTGAAACTCCGATCGTAATGACCAGCAACATTTGAAACCTTCCTGCCGTGGTTGCCCTGAGTGAAGGCTGGGTTCTGACGACAGAAGTACATCTGAGGTAAGTGAAACAGCAATAAGTAATCAAGGTACAGACCATTGCTGGCCTGAATCTTAGGTAACTTTAAATTCACCCTTTGATCACGTGGTATGTAAAGCTTTTTCTAAAGACTTTGTGGAATCTTTATTTTGTAAAGCAATAGAAACTAAACTGCAGAACATGATGTAAATTTAGTGTCTGATACCCCGCGATTATTATTAGTGTTAACTTTTTTCATTACTGTTGGTAGTATTATTCTGCTGTGTTTATATCTAGAGAATATTTATCTTGGAAAAGTAATCAAGTACAATATTTTCTGGAAGACAAGGCAATTTCTTTAATTTAATAGCCTCGTGCCATAAACGATATTGTTTGAGGATGGATAGGAAAAGTCAGATATTCTTTTCAAATACAATGGTACAGAAAAAAGAGAATGCCACAATAATTAAAATTACAACAGATCGAAAGTCCCAAAGTAAGTTTTGTCATAAAAAGAAAACATTTCGGATTAGTGATCTTTATAAACCATATGTGAAAAATAGTAACAATATTAATAACCCATGAGATAATGTCATTCGCGAGCATATTTCACAGCATATTTAGAATCCTTCTTTCATATGATATAGTAAAATAATAATAAGATAAAATAATATAATATGATAAAGTAATATAATAATATGATAAAAATTTTACTTGTAGATAACATACTCATACGAAGGCACACGCACGAACAATCACACACACAGAACCCCGATAAAGATAGATGCGCATATTATTCTCAATCGAAAACAGAAGCTTCAGTGATTAATTACATTTTCTTTGTTTCAGTATTCACACAGTGAAACTCGTGCAACTGAAGCAGCAGACACACTCTCGAGATGTTCGTTGCAATTTGCTTTTCTTTAATTTTTTTCGTCTTTTGATCACGTGCGTGGCTTAGGCTTTCATTTACTCGCTTCTGGCAGGTTGCTATGACAGAGTAGACAGAAAAACATGATGGCTCTGCCTTTAGTGTTTGATACAATTTGTAATAATGTTCATTGATCAGTGAAGTATCACGTTTGATTACGATTAGTTTCTAGCAAAGTTTCCTTTTACATTTCACACATTAATGTGGAGAATCACAGGATTAATTTTATATCAAGGAATTAAAATATACTCTTGATCCTCTAAAATTAAACATAATTAATTTTTTTTTTTGGTGCAGAGCTAAGCAAGTCTGGTTAACGAAGCGTTTCGTGAAATGGTCTGTTTCAAATATTGTACAAGGGAACAGGGGCACAGTCTGCAGAGATGGTTGTGGGGAAGAAGAAGCCATTGGGGTCTGCATGATGCTTGGCTAAAACAGGTAACATTTTGTTTCTAATACTAGAATTTGTTAGCTCAAAGAAGGTCAGCTTACATTCTGCATTTATGCAAGATTCATAGATAATAACGCTATAACGTAATGGTGTGTATTAGTTATCTACATTAAAATACAATTATTTTTTTTTAATTCAAGAACTTTTAAAACTAGACGTTTAACATCTTTCTTGTCATCGGCCTAGCTATATACACATTACATCAATGCTGAAAATTCATTGTTATATATGACCATTCCATTATCACTTTGTTTGAAGTAGATCAACCGGAGAAACATCATACTTCTTTTTGGCAATCGTTCGTTCCTGGACTAGCGGAGTGGTTTTTCTGACTGCTACAGTGATCTTCTTGCTCTGTCGGTAGAGATGTGACTTTATCACTTGTTGTACTTAAGCAACTTTTTCTTCTGAATTTCAGAAACGAAACTTTACAAAGTATTAATGCGTTTAATCAGTTAGAAATTTTAAACTTTGTCTTTAAAAAGCTTCATTGCTCAGAAACTTACAATGAAATAGCAGACCATGAAAGTCATGTGAGTTGAATTTTTCACTACGTATTTTCCTGTTTCAGAAATTGTCGGTTATCTCCCTTACCCAAGATGAGGACCTAACACACGTTCACTCTACATGTGCTACAGTGTTCTACACAAAGTAGTCTACACAATGAAAGAAACTCGGGTCTCCACACACAGCCTAGACACAGATTCTGACTAAAGGAACAGGTCGAGGAAGCCATCAGATGAAATCCGGATTAACAACGACTGTGAGAACTCAACAGACTCTGTGACGACTGATAGCCTTGAAGATATGCTCGTCAATCTTTCGAAGCTTATAATAATACAGGAAAAACAATCTCAGCTTTCAAATAATTATAACACTCGAAACAGTGTTTGTATACCCAAGAAATGTGAAGACTATCAAAACAAAATATCCAAGGTTAGTGTAGCTGCTGCAGTATTGTTGTCAGTGATAAATAAATGTTGGTAACAAAACACAAACCGCAAATTTTATTACAAAGAGAATGAGTCGACATTCTTTACTCTATGTGTAGATTGAAGACGGTTGCAGACATTAGCCTCTCAATATTTTTTTTTTTTATATCTTCTATTTGACTAGCAATTGTGCGTTGATTATTTCCAAGTCACAGATGTAAATTGTCTTTTGAAAACAATCTCTGCAGCAACGTGTGTCGACATTCCATCAGGAGCTCAGCCATCCCTTCATTACTAGATGGTGTGCAACAGTCAAATCAACCTTTTTGCAGCTGTAACAAAAATATTCCCACTTGTGACATGCTGTAGCGACATACTTGTGGCGAGTACAAAGCTGACAAAGAACGTTAACCAGTGCTACATTGCGTATTGTGATTACGTCCCTTGGTATACTTAATTATAATTTCTTGCTGCGATAATGGTCGCCTGTTGCTGACACAGGTACTCAGCTCAATGATACATGTTGTCTTTGCACGATAGTCATGATTGTAGTCATGTATGAAAACACATCCATACACATATGTATCCGAACGTACAAAGAAAAATAACTTACACAAATTCTTTACGAGTTGTCATACACAAAGACGGTCCCAAGCATTAAACAGCTATACTCATAAAGTTTCCTGCACTATAAAACACATTGTAAAAACATTGTTGATAATGCGTCTACAATTGTATCGCTGATCGACCACAACAAAGTTATTCTATTAAGAATAAAACAGTGAAAACAGGTTTGATTTGACAATGTGATCAGTCCGAACACTTCAAGACCAATCAGTAAAATATTGTAGAGGTTGATATAACAGTTAATTGGGTAACACAATTTCATTTGTATAAAATGTGTCTTTATACATTTTGCAATCACTTGTTCAATACTCCTTGTCTGTTAGTTGTGTTAAGTTGCCTAAGAGATCTGAAATGTAATACCAAACGAGGGTTTTGAAATTTTCAGAAAATGAAAAGTTTGTTGACGTATGAACATAAAGCACTCAGCATATCGAGCATGTGTCTGAGTAATAGCTGCTGATTATTTAAAAGAGCGAAGGTCCCAGTTGAGATGAATCCTATAAACCAGACATGACTAGTAATCAGTCACAACATACGTGTGAGGGGAAGTAACTTTGTAGCTAGGGTAACTGCGTCCAGACCCTTACGGTCTATACAAGTGTGACGCAGACGACTTCCATTCATAAAGAGATTTCTTTACAAAAGAGTATCTTTCTTTGTATGTATCCATTAACCTTTTATTGCATATTATTATTGTTGTGAGGGGAAAAGATAATTGCATTCTTATTTATGAAGAAGAAAATCAAACCTAACGAGTGTTGTTACAGACACACTTCACATTTATGCATTTAATAAATACAACTGTTCTTTCCCATCCAAAACAAAAAACAAAGACCTACCCTTGATTTTTCCTAATTGTTATGCTTCATCTTCGTTTGTTTTCATTTTTAATTGACAAATGATAAGCTATACCAAATATACACAGACAAGTATAGGTAAATTATAATTATTTTACTTGCATGACACATAAGCAGTTTCCTTTTCAGTCTTTAGATTGACTTCTAAAACAATTCTACCAGTTGCAACCCATGTCTCGATAGCACATATAGAACACATCTGTAAGTTAAGGTAGACAAAGACAATCCAAAAGCAAGCCAGTGAGTTTCTTCTGTCGGTCCCCCATTCATCACTCTACCGTGTATTTAGATAATAATTCAATGTTTCTCTCACAACATCAAGTAATCTTAACAGATCTCTACCTAGAAAACGGGTTGAAAAACTATCTTTAGTGGATTACAGTTTCTACTGTCAGGCGTTTAGCAGACCATGAAAGTCATGTAAGATGAATTCCTCCCTATATTATATTTTCCAGTTTCAGAAATTTTCGATTATCTATCCTACCCAAGATGAGGACACAGCCGAGATGCAGATTAAAGGTTGCTAGCAAAACACAAACCACAAGGACTGTTAATTACAAAGATAATCAGTCCGACATGATTTACTCTATGTGTAGATTAGAGACGGTTGTAGACATTAGCCTTTCTCAATCTACTTTCACATCCTCCATTGTGACAAGTTCACTCGCGTTGCTTGAGGCACGCGCAAAGCTGACAATTAAAGAACGATAACCAGTGCTACACTGCGTACTGTGATTACGTCCCTTGGTATACGTTGATTATAATTTCTTGTTGTGTCGCCTCCTGCCGTTGTACTGCTGACACAGGTACTCAGCTCAGTGTTACATGTTGTCTTTGAACGATAGTCATGATTGTAGTCACATATGAAGACTCAGTTCTCCTATCATATATTCTCACATCCTGTAAGAACAAAAAGATGTGTTAAGTAATCATAACACCTCTATTATCACTATTCTCATCATCGTTATTATTTTAATCATCAAAGCCGTAGGACATTTTCATTCAGGCAGCAGGTTTAATCCGCTTTAGCATAAGCTTTTATCTCCACTCAAATAGCTTCCTGCACAAAAAAACATGTACACATACGTGGAAGGTATAAAAAAAAGGAACCACCACCTACTCAAATTATTCCAGAAAAAAAGGTGTCTAAAGGAAAGGCATGAAAACATCAAAGATGGTACTTGTGAGAAGTGATGGTGACAAACTATTACAGATGCTGAGGCCGGAGAAGAAACAGGAGCGGCGGCAAAAGTTTTCTGTGTGACACGTGCCTGGAGGTCGAAATTTCATTCTCTGCCCAGACAGTAGACGTTTAAAGGAGTCAATAGTGGTTAGGTGGCGAATATGGAAAGGGAGAGAGTTCCGTTTTTTTCGATAAACAATTACTAAAAATCATGTGTCCATATGCTGTTTTGATAGCAAAAGACAGTGAGCACAGACCAAAGAGCAACTTTGTCTAGCTGGGACTTCAGAGAAGTTCAGAGAAATAGTCATGGAAGTTGTAATGGCAAGGAATTAAAACACAGCACAGACAGTTTACACTTGATGCAAGAGCGATTGGGTAGCCATTGCAGACAATGAAGGAAAAGATTAAAACGGACACGTTTCCTAGCTCTAAACACCGGACACATAACAGGCAGAAACATCTGAAAGTTTATGAAATCTTTTGTCACCACGAATATTATGTGTAGCTGCATGCAGAACAAACAGATTTAGGCCGTTAATCGTTTATTCGGTTGTGTGATTTCTGAGTGTCCAGTCGATGTGATCAGGAACGACGAGGCGTGAGCATCGCTTGTCTCCACACTGACAACAACGACAGTATTATCGACACATCAGTGATTCTTCCTGCTAACGAAGCTTGACTTTACGGCTGAAAGTGGCGATAAACACAAAAGCTTTTTCCGGAAATTCTGCCATAAGCTCCTGAGATGATTAGCTGTCGGAATCATTTACAGTAAAGTCAACAACACAGAACAAGTAATCTAGTAGGGACAAATGTTAGTGCAGCGAAAAGTCTACAATACACTAAAGGCATTTTAATTTACATCCTCATGATCCCTTTGTAAACCGGACTAGTAGTTTTATTGTATTGTTTTCACTTTGATCCTGAATTTGTACCATCCAGATTCTGTTGAAAACAAACTTTAAATAAACAAAAGGAAAACTTGCATACGAGAAAAACAAACACTAAAATAAAACACCTTAAACACATAGAAATAAAACATAAAAGTGAGGTAGGACAGGATATCTAATAGAGAAAAGCATATACATTTACTATCTACACATAACACAAACACTTGCAAGAGATAAATATTAGTTCAACATAAGTTTGACTACGATGACCTCCCTAATTGTAATAACAACTGAAGTCTTGATGAAATAGTAAGAATACAACACAATGACGCAACCACCTCAAGAAAATACAGATTAACTTGCTGCAATCCTAGAAAACAACTCTTTTGACATAACGCATACTAACACACTTAAAGAACGAAAAGAGATTTTACTGGTCAACAAAGGAATTACTAACATGTCTATGAACAGTTTTATCACGAACTTATATCCACGTCCATGGTTTTATTCTCTCGTGTTAAAGATATTTGCTGTAGTTCATTTTCTGTGTTTCAGTGTGTACATGTATCCAGTCGGACTGTAACAACAGTTACTAGAACGACGTAACACTACATCACAGTTCATAATAGCGTCATGCACACGTCATCCAGAGTTTATTGCGTCAGTGTCTGATGTAATGCAGTACTCCTGCTAGGCTGCTGCTGAAGTAAGCTGACGTCAGCAGTGTTCTATATATAGCCCAGTCAGACATGTTGAGCATTTGAAATATTGGAGACTATTTCAGGATACAATTCAAGCTACTGCTACATAAAACTGTTATTAGTTTATCATTTAGTTACAATACAGACCAGTTATGCCTCGAAAGTGCGTTTAAACCGAGGACAATGTTTGCTATATTTATAGTGAAGAAACATTTTAAAACTAGAAGACAAATCTCACTTGTCAAGTGAAGAAGACACCATCCTTATATGCTGTGCTACATGTACAACACAGCTTTCACGGTGGTTAAATGGCAAAAGACCATTAATGCCGTTTACAGTCCCCATGATGGGGAGAGAGCCAAGCAGCCACACAAATGACTGTTACTTCTGCTCCGATTCTCCTCTTTCTGGTGAGATAACGAAGCAAAAGAAGTCGAGAGCAGTCTACCCTAATATTCCATCTGCATTGAGACCAAGTACAAGGCGTAATTGCTAGGTTCAAGTCTCCAAAAATAGAACCTTCTAGAAGATGTCGCAATTACATCATAGAGAATGCTTGTCGTCTAGTGTCTAAAAACTAGGCCTTAGAATGCAGTCATCGTTTTTCTCCTTTCTTACATGACATTTTGAGAAGAAATAAGCGTCTGACAAGAACAACAAACATTAAATATGTGGCGTAAACGTCTCAGAAAGACAGTATACTCTGAATACCCTTTAGTTACCGTCAACATTAGTTTACATCTGGAAGTCATACACAGCTGGATTGTGGGACATCGAAAAGCTTTGTAAGCGTGTTGAGCGTAGAAGAATGTATTCATGAAAGTTTTCCCTCATATTTTCGTGTCGGCTTGTTTACCAACCTAATTTGAACTTCTTCCATTTTATAAGGACAGCCCTATAATGTTCTTAAAAGACATTAGAGCTGAGGTGATTGTGCATTGTCTCTTATCTTCTTTAGCTAACATTTATTTTGAAAGCTTGGTGACAATGGCCTGTCCAGCATTATATTTTCGGTTTCCAAAATTTTAGGGGCTTGATGTACTGTGAAAAATAGTTTGCGGTACACGTCTATACCAAAATAGTTTCTTAGCTTTAAAGGCATTTAAAGGGATCCTAAAGGCAAAAAAAAAACCTGCTTAAAGTGTAGGATCTACTTGAATCTCGTCTATTTTCGCGTCTGTTCAGACGGGAAAAGTTGAAGGTTTTGTAGCATGTTGTGTTTCAGATGAGAAATTACATAGAACTCTTTCGTTTACTTAGACGAAGTCTCGTTCTCCGTCACGTGACCTTATGACATATGAACAAGAGTGCTTACCCAGTGAAACAGACTGTTTCTATCATTTTTAAAACTGTGCTTTGAAAAGTTCACTTCAAAACCTAAATTAACTCACGTGACACCACCGATGACGACATCAAATCTTCGCAATGACGACATACACTTAAAACCCTAACCCTGTACGTCTGTGACTGACGTCACACCCAGACTCGTCTGCTTGACCATCTCGGGAAGCTATCGCAGTTACTCGGCAGAAGGACACAAGTGTCGATTTCACTGAATTTTTCGATTTTTATAAACATCGGCAACCGAAATAGTGCTAATAAGTGGTAATTAAGTGAGAAACGAATATTTATTTTTCCTGTGTTGCTCTTGTAGAGGGCCGGTAAACCGGCGATTGTTAGGTTTGGCGGGATCTGCTGATGCATGCTAGAAAAGTTACGAAAAGTTACGATTGTGAAAGATTGCGAAAAGTTACCCGCCCGAGAGATATATAAGGGCTGAGCTGAGACGAAAGGGAGGGGAGGACAAAACGAAGAAGAGACAGCAATGACTTTTTGCGCCTCGGGCGATACGACGCAGCCTGACACACCATGACTGTTCCTGCCTTTGTGGTTTAAAGTGTTGGACTGTTGTTGTCACTACACAACCCACCCCCTCTCACCACTCGGTTACATCATTTAGCGCTGCGAGCAGGATATTTGTCAGCAATGGCTGCAGAGGGAGACAGCCCAGTAGAGGCTTTACGCGTGCATCAGCAGATCCCGCCAAACCTAACAATCGCCGGTTTACCGGCCCTCTACACTCTCGTGCTCTGTCATTGTGCCTAAATATATTTTTGAAACGTTTGACCGTCGGCACAGCCTTATCACAAGCCTTGAGTATCCATTTAAAAAAATACAATTGCAAACGTGAACTTCGTAAGTTATGTATATATATGGCACCGCAAGAAAAGAAGTGCGAGGTGCTGACCACTTTTGAAAAGCAAGTGTGCATTTTAAAGACTGGACGTGACTAGAAATTAGTCGAAAGATGTGTCAGTTGGTGTAACTGCTTCCTTACCGAAAAGTTGTATTCCAGTGGGATGCAGGTAGATCCAGCTGAGATCCATATAAGGAGTAAATATGTGACACCTTAAGGAACTGGGAAAAGTGAGGAAAAAATAGGTATCGTCCTCACAAAATAAATAGAAAAGGTCATTAACAATGATATGTTCTGCATTAGGCAACATACTGTCTTATTAGAAGGAAGATAACAAACAGGATATCTACATGACAATGTTGCCTTGATTTTATGTCGGTATGATATGTTTTTTTTATACTGTACTTTTACTGCACTTTTGTTATTTGAATATGACATTGTGAAATGTATATTGTGATCTAGTTACCATCACCTGCGCTCCGCTGAATTGTTCTTTTCCAACTCTTTTAAAGTTTTACATATTTATGAGGATACTGGGGAAAGTTAGTCACTAAACGGGTATCAAAGCAATTAATGTGAGCAATGATGAACTCTGATGTCACTCATGTTTGCAGCTCAGCCATGTGTGATGAGTAAACGCCCTTTTCTCGAAGTATTCGAGAGTTCTTAGGTTCACAGTGTCTGGATTTATATGCGGGTTATGACAAAAGTATTACAAAATGGATTTTGTGACAAAGATATTTTGCTAAAGGCTTTCTTGCTTTTACTCAAAAAACTAACACTTTAAGATATTAAAACAAAGATGAAACTTACTTTATAAGGGTTTAAAAGTCTAAGGAACTAGCTAGTGTTTGCACATTTTGCTTCTGTTACCTATAACCATGACACAAGGGCTTGTGATTACACAATCCGGATTTTGTTACGATTGGGACTACTAGTCATGAGATAATAAGATTAGAAGATTAGCTTGGTCACAGGAACACTTGTAGAATAAACACTACAAAATTTAAATTAATATTAAAAACCCAATGAGTATTCCGGCTGTAACGATTTCTAATCAACATAGGTCTTCTGAGCTTATTCGTGCGGTGAATGGAAACATCATCTTTTTCGTTAAAAGGGTCACTAATATCATAAAAGATTGGCATTGTCCTAATAATTTAGTTAAAGCCCATACACGTCAACTGGAACATTGTCATTAAAACGGGTGTTATGTGTTAGTTAAGATGTAATCGATTTTATTTCTATTCAATATAAATAAACCATACCTGTTGATGGTCTTATGTGAAAACAATATATGACTTGTATTGATCCGCGTCACGTACCTGCCCAGACCACATTTTGTGGTAGTTTTCTACCAAAACGTTTTCGAAGATAAGCCAAAATGAATAACCCCATACATCTGTCCGGGGGGTATTAGGGATATGTACAAGTACACCTGCACCTATAAACGTTACAGAGAAACAAGTGCTTACAACAGTGGTTCTTCACCTGGGTTCGATCGAAACCCTAGGGGTTCGGTGAGTCGGTCTCGGGGGTTCGGCGGAGCTCCTATCAAGGAAAAACCCAGTCACACCACAAACATCCAAAACACTATCACGCTCTTTCCTTTGTTCTTTGAACAAAACCTATCAACACCACTTGATTAAAACAAAGACCGGCCGGTCATCCCTATATGGCGCGGCACGCCTCAGGCTGTTGACACTGAGCCGCAGTAATTGGAGTCTTTCAACCTCCCCCATCCAATTAGTTTTCCCTATCCCCTTCCTAGCTTAAATTTTGTTTCTTTAAATATAGCGCAGCAGGTTTGTGACAGTGCTGCGGGAAATTTAGTGTGCTCAGTGGTCACCACTTGTGACTGTCGTAGTCGTACGTTGTGTGATTTCTTTCTTAGTATTTTAATCCATACTATGTGTAGCAAGAAAAGATAGTGGTCGGACGAATATGTACAACATGGATTCACATGTATTATGGAACGTGATGGGAGTCAGCGTCCTATATGCATGATTTGCAATGCCAAGTTGAGCAACTCGAGTCTCGCACTGGCAAAACTGAAGGAACACTTCACGAAGCTGCATGGAGATCAGGAGATGGGGAATACAAGACCACAACGCTTGCTGAATTCAAGGTGAAAAGAGCCAGATTCGATGAAAGGGCCACTCTGCCTGCTCTTGGATTTGTACCCGTGAACAAACCGATCGTCGCCGCATCGTACGAAGTTGCTTACCTGATCGCAAAGCAGGGCAAGCTGCACACCATCGGTGAAACTCTCATAAGACCAGCAGCGTTAAAGATGGCGAATCTGATACTCGGAACAGCGGCCGAAAGTAATATAAACCCAAATTCCTCTTTCAAATGACATCATCAGTGACAGATAGAGTGCATGAGTAAAGACATCTTGGCTCAAGTAGTCGCAGATGTAATTTCAAGTCCGGCAAAATTCAGCCTTCAACTGGACGAGACCACAGACGTTTGTAACCTAAGCCAGCTTGCTGTTTTCGTGCGCTATGTGAAAGACAACATGATAAAAGGAGAGTTTTTATTTTGTAAGCCTCTTACAACAACAGCTAAGGCAGCCGATGTGAAGAAGCTTGTGGATGACTTCCTCAGAGACAACAATCTTTCATGGGATATGGTTTCCGCAGTTTGTACGGACGGAGCTGCAGTCATGCTGGGAAGAAAGACTGGTTTTGGTGGCTAGTAAAATCCGATGCACCACACATCATTCTTACGCATTGTATTCTGCAAAGGCATGCGTTGGCAACAAAAACCTTGCTTCCAAAAATGGCAAAAGTATTGAAAACTGTAGTGCAATGTGTGAACTATGTGCGAAATAGTCCTCATTGAATTTCAGCAGAGCCAGGCACAACAGCAACTCTTCAGAACAACAACATTCTCGACGTTTTGGTGTCGACAGTTGGAAAGATACCCAATTATTGCTTGACTCCATCACCCTTCATCAGCTGATTGAGATGATTTAGAGCTGATATATTCGCAGCTCTGAACATTAGAGTGGTAAGGAGTTCCTGGAATTCAGAGCCCATTTCTTTACACAGCTCACTGAAGATGCGGTGCCTCAGAGGACTATTTTGTCGAGGTATTCATAATTCATAATTATTGCTAAGAAAGCCCTGGAATTTTTTATACCATTTGTTACAACATATCTCTGTGAACAATCCTTTTGGAGGATTCTGGACATAAAAACAAAGAAAAGGAACAGACTTTGCTGTGAAAATGACATGAGAGTAGCACTTGCCAAGGTGAAGCCACGCATATCTGAACTGGTCTGTCAAAAACAACAGCAGAAGTCACACTGATTTGTATGTAATTTGTTTTGAGTTCATGCACTGTGTTGGTTTTGTTCTTTGATCAAGGTGATGTTCATGCACGGTTCATTTTGTGTACAAGTAAAAAAAAAAACATATACCTATGTCTTGAATTTGGAAAAGAATCTCCACTAAAGAAGGGTTCGGTGACTGTGCATTTGAAACTGAAGGGTTCGGTACCTCAAAAAAGGTTAAGAACCACTGGCTCAGAATATAAAAATAAGAACCAATCAGACAGCTGGATTCATAAGTTAATTAGGCGTATCTTTAAACTGTTTAACTGACAACAAATGACCAAAATTTAACCATGAAGATTCAGTGCATTTGTGCTGTGTTGAGGAAATGTGTTAGTGTCTGTATGTGAGCCATTACATAGATACAAAGGTAATTTTGAGAAATCCACTATCCACTAGACAAATTATGCGTTTTCTCTCTATCACATAAACAGTGGGACACAATCCTGAATAAAGATCTTTCCCCGTTATTAACATCCTTGTTGTCTGACTTCAAGCATCCACACTGCGGTCTGTGCTCAGTGTCAGCTTTCCAGCCAGACTCTCCTCACATCCTCGTCTTCCTGCAAGACATCGCAGCTAACATCATGATGCGCTCAGTCCTCAGTGTCTATGTGATGTTTGCTCTTCTACTACAAGGTTTGAGTAAGTACTCAATTACACTTTGTCATAATATCGTTATGTTATGATGCTGCAAGAAGACCATGCCACCCGCTGTAGTACTCGTGTGATGACCGACCTTTACAACGACATGACTGTAGTATCACGTGACCCTGACTAGGCTCCACTAGTTCGACTTCAACATCCTGGGACGTTCAGGACAGAAATGGCTCATATGTTTCGATACTTGCTTCACGGTTGCTGGTCATCACTAAAGCGTATATAGTGACACTTGTTCTATGTAGTCGGAAAGAGACTCACTGAATGTATGACAGGAAATAGCGGCCATATTTTAAATCTCCTGCCAGACTGACAAAACACACTGACATTTCCTGACGTCAACACAAACAATGAAAAGACAACCTCTTATTTCTGATAACATGTCTACCAATTAGCAAGTGTCAGTCAACACACTCCTCAACAAACACAAGAAACTCAGTAAATAGGACGTCGGCAACTGCCATCTCACTATATATATAAACACGATCAGTTACAGAAGCAACGCCATTAGCTGAATAATGCAACTTAGGACGACATTTGAATTCTCAAGTGGAATGTTGGTGGAGTTTTACCCAAACTAGGTATCACGGACTTAGTTGAATACCTATAGTAGTTTGATGTGCTATGTATAAATGACAGTATATTGAAACCAGCCTCCAGTTACACAAGTCTACCGATTACTGTTTGTATTTTGCTCCGGCTAAGAAACTGAGTCATCATGGTAGACCATCTGGGTGTGTTTTAGTCATGGTAAAGAGACAGGTTTATTTATCGAACAAATAAACACTTTCATCATATGGAGGTACTTATCTGTCACGACCTTACGTCGGACTTGCGCATTCTTTACGAAAAACGACACGAGATCACTTCCAGGTTGGGACGTCTGTTTAATATACACACAAACATAAAATACACAACTCTACCTCACTCGTCAAAACATCTATAATACATTGGTAACTAATCAGTGCCCGGTAATGGAGTAGGAGCACCAAATCTGGAACCTTGTCCAGAGTACAAGTCTCCCTGATAAAAGAATATGAATACACTTACGTTACCGTCTGCCAGAGTCACTTCAGTAAGCATCAAAATGTCCGACGTACTCGGCGTCAGACAAACCTCAGATCCGTGCGGTACACGGGACCACACTCCCGCAACACCACTTAATTACACCATTCCAAAGCTGGCTACGTTATCCTTCCAGGGATATTTCCGTTCTGCGCTCCACAACCAATTTTTTGCTACACCCAAGGGGAAAAATTTTTACAACCCACTTTCCACCCCAACTGCTACCGTATTTCCTCCGGGATTATCCGTAAAATTTCTGGGCCCGGCTTAATTTTTTTTAAAATTGTGGGT